>NW_020664463.1:17800793-17824265 GCF_002925995.2 Terrapene triunguis | reverse complement strand
GAAACAATATCATGTGACCCAGGTCTCCAACCACAACCAACAAGTACAACTCAGATTTCAATTGTTTACAAAGAGCTGCTTGCAGATCATCTGCAGATCAACAATGTTTCACAGGAATTATTCTATGAGTAATTAAACAAATACATTCAAGAAAATCATGAATTGTGTATAAAAAGTTGCAACTAGAAAAGAAGCTAAATTAGTTTGTTATGAATTTTTTGTTCAGCCCTGATAAAATATGAACAGTTAGTAACAACAACAGCAAGTCACAGGTTGAATGAACTGGTTCAGACAAATGTAAGCACTGAGGCTTGAGCAGGGAAAAACAAAGATAGGGAAGCACTCTCCAAAGCTCCACCCACAAACAAACGCCACCTGCTTAAATCACTACTCATAGTAAATTATGCAGATGCTCAAAATACAATCATGTGCTCTGCTGGATTCTCCTCCTGATGTCAACAGAGCTATGCTGCTTTACACCAGCTTAGCGTCTGGCCCTACATGTTCAAACTGTTGTACAATCATTAATCAATCCTCACAGCACACCTCTGAGGAAGATGTGATACAAAAAAATATTATCTCCATTTCAAAGGGTACGTCTATACTTACCTCCGGGTTCGGCGGTAAGCAATCGATCTTCTGGGATCGATTTATTGCGTCTTGTCTAGACGCGATAAATCGATCCCGGATCGATCCCGGAAGTGCTCGCCGTTGGTACTCCTGTTCCACGAGAGGAGTAGGCGGAGTCGATGGGGGAGCCTGCCTGCCGCGTGTGGACCTTTGGTAAGTACCTTTAAGTTCGAACTAAGGTACTTCGACTTCAGCTATGTTATTCACGTAGCTTAAGTTGCATATCTTAGTTCAAACTGGGGGGTTAGTGTGGACCAGCCCAAAGGTAGGGAAACTAAAGCAGAGAAGTGAAGGCACTTGCCCCATTCTACACTGCGAATCAGTGGCTGAGCCAGCATATGAAACTCCTGACTTTCTGACTCCTCGCCCTGTGTGCTTTCCTCCTGACCACGCTGCCTCCCTCGATAGATTGGAAGCACTAATAAACAGGAGTGTATTGAGAAGAGGACCCGAAATACATTTCTGGAGCTTGATCTATATGAACTAGTAAATGGAATAAGGTCTGGGGGGAGGAGTTAAGGGAGGAAGAATGACATGGATTAAGTGATGTTCCTCTCAGAGGTGCTTGGGTCCAAAGCAGAGTTCAGCTGTCCTGCATGTGTTTAAGCCTGCTGTTCTCAGTTGTGCTGACACAGAGTAAGGCATGAAGCCTCTTATGTAACTTCAGTTTCTTTTTTGACAAGTATGACCAGTTCTTAGAAATAGCTGAACTAATATGTAAAAAAATGTATTTCAGATAAAATGAATTTATGCCTCTGAACTGGGAGCTGGCACAGCGACTCCACAAGCCCGGGGCTGAAATATTACTGCTCTGGGGAGAGACAGAGTGTTGATTTTCCATGGTATATTTCTAAGCATTAACATGCCAGGCCAGGGACTCTTTCACAGTTACTCATTAGATTGGTTGCTTCTTGGGAGGGCAGTTGAATCTTCCCTCACCGCCCACCCTCCCCTATCCAGCCTCCCATAGAGTTGTCTCAGGCCAACATGACTTTTCTGACTGGTATTAGCAAGGTGCTGCCAAAGGAAAACTTCTGGAACTCTTATGCTTGTCGTCGTAAGTGGAGGGAAAAGGAGTGAGGGCTATGGAAAGTTATAAGTTTGTAGATATAGAGAGAGGGAGAGCCGTGCCAGAGTGATTTATTTTTTGGAGGGGGTGAAAGCATGTTTCGTACCCCATGCAAGAGCTATGCAGGGACTGAGAAAAGTAGTATCCTGTCAGGCAGGTTCCATTTTCCTAACATGTGCTGCCGTAATAAGTTTATGAGGCCACCAGAGGCCTGTAAACTGGGAACAAATCTCAAACCCTGATGATGCTACACCTATTCACACTTTATTATGGAAATAAATCAAAAGCAGACTTTCAGCGAAAAAACTCACTGCTGGAGCCACCACTGCCAGGTTCCTGAAGATGCCAATGTCCAAATGTCTTTTAGTATTTCAGTGTATGTTTTGGCCACTGGAGGCTCAATTTTTCAATTAAGGATAAAAAAAAATAGCTTCAGGTAAATTTGCCAGCCCAGACAATGAGACTCTTGTTCTTGATGAAGAATTTTATTTATTTAAGTTTTACATTTGTGTTTGTATTTACTTTTTAAAAGAGTGCTGGATCTGGAGCTGGGCCATATCGTGTTTACACAAAAATTAAGTTGACCTTACTGAAAATGGAGCAAAAGGCTCACATGAAGATGCTGAAGAATGTATGTCACAAGGCACTACCCACTCTACACAGAGGTAGCTTTTGAGAACTTGGAAGAGAGAGGAAGGCTCAGCTCAGCTGGTCTGACTTTTCTTTTCTGTAGTCCTGTCTGTTGGGCAAAGAAAGTAGCTTCCTTGGCCTTTTCTTAGCATTAGCTATTAATTACCAACGATTCATGGGGAGTGTCACTCCTTTTCTTTGTTTCTGGAAAAACAGAGAAGATACCGGGATTTACTTGTCTACACCAGGTGAATGGAACTATGGGAAAAGACGTCTCACCAAGAGGAAAAATTGAATGTACTCAGAAATCCATTATTGTGAAAAACTGCCCATCAGACCAACATGTTGTGTTCAGGAATAGAAAGGCATCACTGCACTCAATGTCATAGGTGCCAACTCCATAAGTGCCCCCAGGCATCCACCAACCACCAATGATTGGCAGGGCCCCGCCCGAACAATTGATTGGCAGGGCTACCAATGAGCTGTTTGGCAGCTAGGGCATAGGCTTGAGGGAGGGTGGAGAGCAGCGTGCGGGGGCCTCAGGGAGGGGACAGGAAGAGGCGGAGCTAAGGCAGGGTCTTTGGGAAGGGGGCAGAGTGGGGTGGGAAGAGGTGGAGCGATGGCAGGGCCTTGGGGGAGGTGTGAAGTGGGGGTGGGGCCTCAGGGCGGAGCGGGGGTGGAGTACTCCTGGGGAAAAATAAAAGTCAGAGCCTTTGGTCTATGTAGTTTCTACTGACACTAGCCAGATTTCACTTAATGTTCCTATTATGAACACAAGCCACCTCCTTTTAGAGGAATAGTAATAGTGCTGGGTGAACCACAATAGATTCAGTTTAGTTTAGATAATTCTTAGGGTTGGGCTAGATAAAGAACCCACAGAACCATCACCAATTCTCAAAATCAAACTAATCCTCTTCCTTTTTCTGAGGGCCTGAAATTTTTGCATAAATGTTTTTTCACTTCCACTTTCCAGCTGGAACTAGAAGTACTGAAATGCCAAGAAAAGATTTATCTCACTGCATCTCTACTCAAAAGCACCAGTAGAAGAGACAGATGAAGCATTTTGGGGGGGCCATGAAAGTTAATGGGAGCAGGAGCATGCCCTTAATGTCTAGGCACCATGATTTGCAGCCCAATTTTGCAGACTCAAGATATTCTGATTAGCATCTGAATTTTTGGAGGTATATCTGAAACAAATTCAAACTCAAAACCCTTTTGAATACTGTCAATTCTTATAGAAACCTCTCTGACCCTTCCCAATCCCTCAACTAACATATTCAAAGGACTATAATCTATAACACTGGTTGCAAATCTTGTGAGACACAAGCTCTCATGAGATTTCCAGCACCTCCTATTTTGGGCAGTTCACAATACCAAGAGTTGCCTAGCATATACATAAAATTTTGTATTTCTGTCCATTGCTTCATTTCATCCAAGGATTCCAAAGTTCTTCATAAACATTAATTAATTAAATATCACAGCCTCCATGTCAGGTAAGGTAAAGAAAAGCCTGTGGAGGCATTAGGTTAAGACAACATTTTCAAGCCAGGTTGCCTGAAGTTAGGCAATTATATTATTATTCTTACTTAGGAAGCAAAATAAAAATAGTCTGATTTCCTGCATGATTCATTGCACACTAACTCCTACAGTGAAAGAGGCAAGGGATTCTGCCTCATCCATCCTATACACTGTGAGACAAGGGCTCTGCAGAAAAAAACGGTTACTTCTCATAATTGTTGTTCTTTAAGATGTGTTATTCACATCCATTCCAATCATCCCATCTTCCAAAGGTGGGGATTTCCCAAGGTTGACCTATTCATCACCCGAAGCAACAAGAAGTACCCAATGTTCTGCTCTTTCTAGAAACACGGCGTGTGCATGGTCATCGGAAAGTTTTCCCTTAGCAGCTCCCGTTGGGTCGGCTGTGGAGCCCCCTGTATGGCACCTTCATGGTACTCAATATATGACCCTGCCAACCCGACCTCCCTTCAGTTCCTTCTTGCCGGCTACTCCAACAGAGGGGAAGGAGGTTGAGTATTGGAATAGACGTGAACAACACATCTCAAAGAACAAAAGTTACGAGAAGGTGAGTAACCATTTTTTCTTCTTTGAGTGCTTGTTCACGTTGATTCCAGTCAGGTGACTCCCAAGCTCTATCCTGGAGGTGTGGTCAGAGTTAAGGAATCGCTGATTGGAGCACCACCCTGCCGAATGCTGCATCATCTCTGGTGTGTTGGCTGATAGCATTGTGAGAGGTAAACATATGCACCGATGAAGAAGTTGCTGCCCTGCAGATCTCTTGTATTGGGACCTGGGCCAGGAACGCAGCTGACGAGGCTTGTACCCTTGTGGAATGTGCCATAAGAGCTGGGGCTGGGACCTTGGCTAACTCTTAACATGTGCCAGGATGTGATCCAGGAAGATATTCTTTGAGATGAGATCAGGAGTCTTTTCATCTGGTCTGCTACTGCCACGAACAGTTGGTTCGACTTCCTGAATGGCTTTGTGCACTCGACATAGAATGCTAGCTCTCCAAACATCCAGTGAGTGCAGACTCTGCTCTTGGGTACTGGTGTGAGGTTTAGGATAGAAGACAGGTAGAAAAATGTCTTGACCAGTGTGGAATTGTGACACCACTTCAGGGAGGAAGGCTGGGTGAGGCCTGAGCTGCACCTTGTCCTTGTGAAAGACGGTGTAGGGTGGGCCAGAGGTCAGAGCCTTTAATTCGGACACCCGCCTGGCTGATGTGATGGCTAGCAGGAAGGACACCTTCCATGACAAATAAAGCAGGGAGCAAGTCACAATGGCTCAAAAGGGGGTCCCATGAGCCTGGAGAGGACCAGGTTAAGGTCCCATGTGGGAACCAGTCGCCTAACCTGTGGATATAGGCGTTCCAAGCCCTTGAGGAAATGTCCTACCATGGGGCTAGCAAACACGGAGTGTCCAGACATTCCTGGGTGGAAGGCTGAGATAGCAGCAAGGTGCACCTTGACGGATGTCGCAGCTAGGCCCTGCTGTTTGAGATGCAGAAGGTACTCCAGGATGAGTGGTATAGGCACCTAGAGTGGAGGTGTGTGTTGCTGGGCACACCAACAAGTGAATCTCTTCCACTTGGCTAGATAAGTGGCCCTGCTAGAAGGTTTCCTGCTGCCGAGTAGAACCTCCCTTACCGGCTCCGAACATAGAAGCTCCATGGGGTTTAACCATGAAGCTTCCAGGCTGTGAGGCGGAGGGACTGGAGGTCTGGGTGGTGGAGGCGACCGTGGTCTTGAGTGATCAGATCGGGGCAGAGTGGTAGCACGATCAGGGTGTCCACTGACAGCTCCAGAAGTGTGGTGTACCAATGTTGACGGGGCCATGCTGGGGCCAGAAGAATCACCTCTGCTTTGTCCCTGAGGATCTTGAGCAGCACCTTGGGTACAAGTGGGACCGGTGGGAAGGCATACATGAGGCGGCATCCCAAAGGTAGCAGAAAAGCATCCATGATTGAACCCAGGCTTTGTTTCTGGAAGGAGCAGAACATTGGGCACTTCCTGTTGCTCCGGGTGGCAAATAGTTCGACCTGGGGAAATCCCTACCTTTGGAAGATGGGATGAAGAACATCTGGACAGACAGACCATTCGTGTTTGCAGAATGATCTGCTGATGTGATCCGCCAGCTCGTTCTGTGTTCCTGGGAGATAGGACGCCTCCAAGTGAATAGAGTGGGCTATGCAGCATTCCCATAGCTGGAGGGCTTCTCGACATAGAGGCGAAGAATGGGCTCCACCCTGTTTGTTGATGTAGAACATAGCAGTGGTGTTGTCTGTCATCACTGCCACGCTTTGGCCTTGTAGCCGGGATTGGAAAGTTTGGCATGCCAGTCACACTACTCTGAACTCCCTGATATTGATATGAAGGGAGAGCTCGTTCTGCAACCACAGGCCCTGTGTTTGGAGATCTCCCAGGTGTGCCCCCAACCCAGATCTGATGCATCTGTTACTAGGACAAGGAGGGCGGTGTGCTGTTGAAGGGGACACCTTCGCATACCATCTGAGGGTTGAGACACCACTGTAGGGACTCGAGTATGTGTCCTGGTACCGTCACTATCGAGTCCAGCCTGTCATGCCCCTGTCGGTATATCTGGGCGAGCCGCACGTAAAGGGGTCTGAGCCTCATTCTGGCATGCCTGACTATGTACATGCAGGCCGCCATGTGTCCCAGGAGACTCAGGCATCCCTTGCGGTAGTGGTCAGGTACCATTCAGACTATTTTTATAATTGAATAATGTCTGTCATGGCCTGGAAATGGGTCTTTGGCAGAAGCGCCCTGGCCTGTACCGAGTCCAGCACCGCTCCAATGAATTCTATCCTTTGGGTCTGTGATAAGGTTGACTTGTTCACGTTGAGGAGGAGTCCCAATCTCTGGAAAGTGGACCTGACCAATCTACCTGCTCCCGGGTAAGGCCCCTGAGCAGCCAGTCGTCTAGATATGGGTATACCTGCACCTGCGTCCTCCGGAGAAAGGCTGCTACGACCGACATGCACTTAGTGTATACTCGGGGGGCTGTCGACAGACCAAATGGGAGGACCGTGAACTGATAGCGTTTGTGGTTGAGGGCAAACCAGAGAAAACATCTGTGCGCAGGCCGAATGGCTATGTGAAAGTTTGCGTCTTTCACATTGAGGGCAGCATATCTGTCTCCTGGATCCAGGGAAGGGATAATAGTGCTCAGGGACACCATGCAGAACTTCAACTTCACCATTAACTGGTTGAGTCCTCATAGGTCTAAAATGGGTCTGAGACACCCGCCCCCCCTTTGCCTTGGGGATTAGGAAATAACGGGAGTAGAAACCCTTGCCCCTTAGCTTCTGAGGAACCTCCTCCACTGCCCCTATGGCGAGGAGTGATTGCACCTCCTGGATAAGGAGTTGCTCCTGAGAGGGGTCCCTGAAGAGGGACAGGGAAGGGGGGGTGGATAGGAGGGAGGGGAGGAGCAGAATTGGAGAGAATATTCCACTTCTACTGTGCGAAGGACCCAGCGGTCTGATGTTATTTGGGACCAAGCACGGTAGAAGTGGGATAGATGATTCAGAAAACATGGGTAAGGATCCGGTGGTGTGGCAGGTGCGCCGTCCTCAGGCGCATCTTCAAAAGGCCTGTTTAGAACCCGATGAAGGCTTAGACTGGCCATGACCTTGCCCCGAAGGGGAGTTGTAAGCGTTCCGCCTGCAGTTCCTGCCCCTTTGTCAATAAAAATCCTGCCTCAGCCAATGAGGATATAAGCGGCGTTGGTGTGGTGTTGGGGCTTTGAAGCAGTGGAGCAGATAGAGGAAGAACCAAGAGACAGGTTAGGATGAATGCATTTTCTAGCCATGCCCCTATTGCAGCCAGTAACTTTCTGACTGTGAATACCGTTACAGGGTTCACTGATTGGCTAGTTCCTTGTTGCTCTGGATGATGTAACTGCATATGGTCCATAACCCTTGGAAAAGAAGGAAGAGGAGCCAGGAAATGGGAGTGAAAAATCTGATTTACTCTCAAGGGAATGAGCTAATGATAGGGGCAGTGTTATAAAAAACATTTAAAAAAAATAGTCTGACAGAAGTGGGGAAGGAGGCAATAGGACAGGGAGGGGAGGGTAAAAGGGGGGGAAATATTTCATACACTCAACCAAGTAATCCATAGTCAAGCTTCCCAGCGGTGATAGGCCTCCATGGACCATGTTAGTGGATCCAATTTGGGGTTTTCATTGCATCCCTTATCCCTGCCTTAGCTGGCATTGGGAAAAAGAGTAGAAAGAAGTCAACCTCCAGGATCAGCCAAGTTAGCTGAAAATTTATTGTGTGACCTTGGAGTCCAGCAAATAATTCCCCCAAATTTAAATTTTTTTTAAACAGAAAAAAAAATTACAACTTTAAAAATAAAAAAAAACCAACCCACCTGAATGTTAAAAAGTCTGGAAATGAACAATTAAGGGATCCAGCAAGACATAGATTCCTTCTTAATTTCTTAGTAGTAGTAGTAGTAGTAAATATTTATATTATAGTAGAACACAAGCAGAGCCCCTTTGTGCAAGGCACTGTACACAAATAGGAGGCAGTCTCGCTATCACTCGACTTACACTACCCATCCAAATTTAGCAATGTCTCATTCTCTTCTGGAATGGAAATATGTTGCTGGATACATACTGCTGATTTTATATAATGCCCTATTCAAATTAAGGTACAGCTTTGAAAAGCAATATGATCCCTGGGTCCACTGGGTTACGGGTGTCACATTTCTATATATTTTCCTCAGTGTAATATGATGGTAGAGCATTAGAATCGTTTTTATGAAAAGAAATGGAACTACTGATCTGCTTGGTCTTACACAGCGCATGAATTACATCATGTTGTAGGTCAATGTAAACAGACCTTGCAAGTTCATATTTTAATGAGTGATCAAGTTAGATCAGAATGTGGTACTGATTTTATCATGAGTTCACAAGATTTTTCTTAAAGGCTCAGCTCTGACAATAATATGAGAATCTCAGGGTTTATTTTTAAGCCCTCATGGTTGAAGCTTGAACACTTGAACCCTAAAAGATCAAGAACTAGAAAGCAAATTAAAAGACCACTGAATTATTTTTAAAATATCACAATTTTCAAAATCAATCTTATAACTTGGGGGCGGGGGGTGACTCATGATTTTGAATGTTTGGGGTTGGTCATCCTGACAATAGGAGCGGGAAGCTCACTAATGCTGGTGGCTGTGTCGCCATGGGTGGTAATGTCATGTGTTGAAGGGACATTGCATCTTCTCGTGTGCTGATACTCGTGTAGCTCCACCTACTGGCAAGAAAGCTTGGAGCCCCATAAACTCCCCAGCTGAGCACCACCATCTCCTCCTGCTACTCCTGCCCAGGGCTGACGAGAGGGGGGAAGTGGGGACAATTGTACCAGGGCCCCGCGCTAAGGGTTCCCCACCCAAAACCTCTGTGCAAATTAAGTGAAATGGGATGGGATGGAGCCCCAATGCACATAATGTACCAGGGCCCCAAATTTCTTTTGACATGCTTGCTCCTGCCTCAGACTCTCCTTCCTAATAAGTCCACCAGCCACTGAAGAGCCAGGAGGAGGGAGCGCTCTGGGAGACTCAAGTTCCCTAGAAGCTCAGGAAAGGAAGAGGAGGGGGAGAAACTTTCCCATCGCTTTTAGTGCCAAAAGGTTAAATCAGATTGGCAGATGGAGCTCCTCTCCTGCAGAACCTAACATATTTTATGAAGTCCATCAAAGCAGGGCTTCCCTCTTCCAGATGTTAGTAATCTCATAGAGGGTTTAGGTATCCTTGGAAGGATATGTAGGTGGTAAAGGGGAACAGAAAGAGTGTTTTATCCAATATGAGAAACTTAATATTAAACTTAAGTGTGACGTTGCACTCCATATGATTTTTTGAAAATATGCTAATGAGTGTGACTATAATGTAACTGGAATATGCTTCATGCAAAAGGTCTCTTGTAACGTATCATTACAAAGCTTATAATCTACTGAGTGTGGTCATCCAATTTGTATAAATGTATCATTCTTGTATCGGAAACTAGGCATATGAAATATAACTCTAAGGTCCTATTTAATTATGCAAAGTGTGGGCCATTAATGGTGGTTTGGAATCTTGATGGCTTCCATCAACTAGGACAATTGGTTGTAAATAGCTCTGTTTACTTGCAAGCCTTCCTGTGAGTCAGGCCAGGAAGAATGAAGGCTTGGGGTCTCCCAGGACATGTGATCATGTCACCTGGTACTGGAATCCATCGTAAACCTGGTGCTTTTCCATTTAGAAGGAGGGGTGGGAACCCAGAGAGACAAAAGATTCCCGCCTTGTGCAAAACCTATATAAGGGGGTGGAACAGACCAAAGGGGCTGCAGTCATGAGAAATCCCCTAGTTACAACCTGATCTGGAACAAGGGGGAAAGGATTGGGTCCAGACTAGAAAGGAGTCTAGCCTGTGAAAGAAGCTTATTGGAACATCTCTGAGGGTGAGATTTATCTGTAATCAGTTTCTTAATGTATTAGGCTTAGACTTGCATGTTTTTTGTTTTATTTTGCTTGGTAACTTACTTTGTTCTGTCTGTTATTACTTGGAACCACTTAAATCCTTAAATTTATATTTAATAAAATCACTTTTGCTTATTATTGAACCCAGAGTTAGTGTCTAATACCTGGGGGAGCAAACAGCTGTGCATATCTCTCTATTACTGTTATAGAGGGCAGAGAATTTATGAGTTTACCCTGTATACGCTTTATACAGATTAAAACGGATTTATTTGGGGTTTGGACCCCATTGGGTGTCTGGGTGCTAGAGACAGGAGCACTTCTTAAGCTGTTTTCAGTTTAGTCTGCAGCTTTTGGGGGACATGGTTCAGACCTGGGTCTGTGTTTGCAGCAGGCTAGCGTGTCTGGCTCAACAAGACAGGGTACTGAAGTCTCAAGCTGGCAGGAAAAACGGGCTCAGAGGTAGTCTCAGCACATCAAGTGACAGTCCCAAGGGGGTTTCAGTGACCCAACCCATCACATTAAGTTTTAACTAGAAAATATTAAGAGTTAAGATTAAATTTAAAAGAAATCTAAACATGCTCAGGTCTGGAAACACAGCCAGGGCACGCAAACAACCTTAACTCTGTCCTGCAGTGACATCATGAGGGAGGAAAAAACCTAACATTTCTTTAAAAATCAATTTAATCAAATCTGGGACCACAAACACTAAAAATGCCTCATAGTTGTTTGCAGTGTTGTTGTAACCATGTTGGACCTAGGATATCAGAGAGACAAGGTCAGTGACATAATATATTTTATTTGACCAACTTCTGCTGGTGGAAGAGACCGGTTATTGTGTGGTGTCATCATAAGGCAGAGTTAAGTTTGTTTAAATTCCTTAACTGGGTATTTCTGTATTTTGACAAGTTTGGCTTTCTTTTAAGTTTAACCTTAACTGTGAATTTCCTGGTTTTATAATTTTTAGGTTTGGATAATTACAATATCTGTGTAATGTATGTTTCCCTAAATTACTGATATGTGATCTCAATCTTGATTCTCTCTTGACTTAGTTTTTGTCTCAGATAATTAGAGTACTGATGTGATAATTGACCCAACATATTTACTCTTAATTCAGTTGTAAAAAATATGTGAAAGTTGATAAGACGATACAATAACCTATAACAACAAATATTAATGGAAAATAGGTCAAGTTGTTTTCAATAATTTATGATATAAATAGTTGCAAGAAAACCAACAGAAAAACTGAATTAGTCCAAATAAAAAGTGCTTACTGATATGGTTCAAGGACTGTTGAAATCATGCTTGGTAAAAACAGAAGACATGGCATTGGAAATTAATTAACCAAAATTGGTGTGTAGGATATTAGATCTAATTGGTGGACAAAATAATGAGGGGATAAATGATTCCACCCATCGCTCCCTTTCTGGATCCTTAAAGCATCCCTCCCTTCAGCAAAAGAGAGCTGGACTTAACTCTTATCTAGATCCTGGCAGTGCCATGCCTCAATCAGCTGGAGAGCCCCCAGTTGAGTAACACAAGGCATGCCTCCCTGCAGGCACTGAGGCCCAGATCCTCAAAGGTGTTTAGGCATCTAATTCCCATTGATTTCAATGGGAGTTAGGTACCTAAATACCTTTGAGGATCTGGGCCTGAGTGCTTTGCCATCTCAGAACTCCCAACCCCTGCAGGCGGCTTGGTACTCATATTGATGAATGATGTTCAAATTTAAAGAAACTGTAAAGTTCTCAGACAAGACATCTCCTTATCCCAAACGATATACATGCAACAATCATTTGACCACTGAAACAGAAACAGGAGCAAATGCCTTGGGATCTTTAATGCCTGTACGCAGTGATTTGGGGATCTTTACTGTCCATATAGAGCAGAAGAGGCCTCAGATTTATTCAAAACATGCAGTAAACTGCATGGAACTAATTTTTTTTCTCTGTGTAAATGATGAAGGGCTGAGTCAGCCCAGCAGGGATTCACGCTGATTTGTTCAGCAAAACTCTTTATCTCAAATTAGATGTTTAGATGACAGAAGTCAGCCCCTCAGGTGCTCACTCTGGTTCACTCTTCACTCATGCTTTCCTTGAGCAACCCACCCTCAGTCTAGAGCCATCAGCACTCTGCCCAACAGTTTTATTTATGCATTTGGAGAAATGCAGATTATTCCTGGAGCCATCCTCCCCGATCTCACTCTCAGTTTAATTGCTCTCAAGAAACAAAATGGTTTAAATCTGACCCATTGCCTTGCCAAGCTACTAGCCAATTCAATATGGCAGCGAGATACATACTTAAAATCAAATTTGGCCGAATATGAATAATGAATTCAGACCTTGTTTTGGTTCAGTGCTGTGTTTTGTTTGTTGTGTTTGGATTTTTTTTAATGTATTGGCTGTAAATCCAACATCGAATTTCTTTGGAGTTTTCCTAAATTAGTCATTTGTTATGGACAAAGGAGCCAGCCCTGCAGGCTGACGAGGGAGCATTGCTAGATGCTCCTGTTCACAGTGCACTGTATACCGGGTCTCTTTTCTTGGCCACGAAGCTAGGGCATGACACAAAGCAGACCTTATTTTTGCAATCTAGAGGGACATGTTAATTATTTATATCTTTCCTTAATGGACCACCACCATGGCCAAGCTATGAACCAAGCTGTGAAAACACCTTTGACTCATATTAAACTCATGTTTAGACAGTGGAAGATGTAATTTTTAATAAGCCTCACCCTGCCCATGTTGTTTTATTTATTAATGTCACTTCAACGGCCATAAGTCACCTGGCGCTTTAGAAGCTGTGCTCTGTGTAACTTCAATTAAAACACTGCCTCCACTATCTGCATTTCTCCAACTCCAGTTTCCGAGGTAATAAAGTATTTCCGAGAAAATACAAAACACAGTTGGTTATCATCTAAAAAAAGGTTTCCTTTCTGAGTTTATGGCCTATTCTGAGCATGAAACGGTGCTGGCACAGGCAATCCACAAGAAAAGGGCAGGATGTGAAAGCCCTTTGCTTTTATTATTAACACGCTAGTCTGCCATTTATTTGTGGAATGCCAATAACTAAAACAATCAGGGGTCCCCCAGCTGGTTTTCAGACAGAGACAGACGAATGGGAGCAGTGAGGAATTTCCTGAGTTGGGACGAATGGTGCAGTTCACGGCTGTGTCAGAAATTGAGAATTTGGATCTGGCAGTGGGGAGCTCTGAGCACCTGTTTTGGAGACCTAAATACTGTTAAGAATGGAAGCCAGAGAAAAGAGATGCAATAAGCAAACAGGGACAAAATGCTTAGCTGCAAAACAGCTTAGAGTGCAAGGCTAGGAACGTGGAACACTCAGGGTGAAATCTTGGCTCCTGTGATGTCCACAGTAAAACCCCCTTTGACTTCATTCAGGCAGGAACTCAGTGTTGGAATTTTGCCTCCAAGGCCTTTAACAATGATAGTGGGGAGAGGAGAAGGCACCAAAAGTAAAGCTGATGCACAGAGTTCATAGAAGCATGATAGAGACAGCAGCAGCAGATTCTGTAAAACCTAATAGACCTGTACCACTCAGGAAGCTTTAATTAATCTGCCTTGATGCAGTACCTGCAGCATAACCCACATGTTGCAATGGAAAATTCCCTTCCTTTCATTGCAGCTGCAATGACAGAACAGCCTTAATGGAGTTGGCACCATAAAAGTCTGATTGACACAGGGGACAGCCAATTGGCTCCAAGATTTGGTTTAAAGAAAGCAGCCTTGTTTTACTTAGTGCAACAGTCTTAATTGATTGGTTTCATTTGGAGACGTGTGAACTAGTTTGGTTAACAGAGGAATTGACTTGAACCTTTGCCTAATATTCAAACTAAATATTTCTGTGGTGCCTCTGCATTTCCTGGCTCCAGCAGGAAGCCAAAGTGCCAAAACTCCCTGAGAAAGCCCTTCTCCAGAGGATCTTTACAGTATTTTCAACCCAGCCAGAAACAAACAGTACCATAAATTTGCCCTCCAGACAGGAAGTTCTCGTGGGGTTTCCAGACATATTCTTAGACCTGGGAGGTTCATAAAAGCTTTTGATTAAGCACCTCAATGGTTGGGTGCTCGTCAGAAGCAGGCCTCAACTCTTGGGTGGCTTGCTCTTCACAGCTTTCAACACTAAGCTATCAGGTTAAGCTGCTCAGATACCTTAGTGATGAGTGCTGTATAAATACCTACATTAGCTTAGGCAGAGGTTCTTCTGCTGGTGAATCCAGTAATAGGCTGGAAACTGCTTCAGAGTCTTGTGCAGCGCTGGTGCCCTAAGTATTATCACTGCTAAGCAGGATGGAGACAGCACCAAGAGGTGGCGCAGAAAGGGCAATTTGCAATATAAATATCTTTATTTTACAACAATTTGGGGGCAATGTTGACAAGTTTTGCTCTGAGAAAAGAGCCTCTTTCCATTTGACTGTTCACCACACTGCACTGACGAAAGGGGCAATACTTTCGTTCAAATTCGGGAGCCTTACCTTTTATGAGGTGTCCCAAGGTGCACTTATCTCTAAAAGTTGGCCTTCCTGCATATCACAGGCATCAGTGTGACGCTCATTTGCATATCTCTAGGTTAGAAGGCTCTGTGTTCTGTTCCCACACTAGGGACCATGATTCACCTCTCATAATCACCTGTGTAAATCAGTAGTGACTCCACTGGAATTATACCAGAGTAAAACTGGTGCAAGGGAGAAGAAAATCAAGTTCTGGGACTCTATTTCTTGCCCAAGACTACCGTAGAGTAGAAGTGATGCTGCACTATTAAAGGCACCAGCCTTCAGGTGAGACATTTAAGCACTTTTGGACCATTTCTGGTTGCTGACCATAGGGAACATTTTGAAACACAGTAGAGGATAACAATTCCCTCTCTCAATCAAACAGAATCTAGTGTCCAATCTGCATACGAGCTACCATGGAAAACAAAAGGGCAGGGCTGTTTGCCTGCGCTGGTGCCGCACTGCCAATATTTAACTCTTTACTTTGTAAAGCCTTGAGAGACCCTATGCACATGAAAGACCCTGGACCAAACTCTACTATCATTCACACCCATGCAATCTTATTGCTGTAAATAGGGTTGCAGAGATATAATACTGAGAGCAGAGTTTGGCCTAGTATATATGGAATGGAATGGAGTTAACAGACGTGAAATGCAGAGCCATTTGGAAGTCCAGGATTGCATCACTTTATGACCAGTTAACAGGTACATTTTCCCCAAGTTCAGATTTCCTAAATTAGATTTTGTTTGTTTGTTTTTCATATTTCATTATTTTTTCCAGAACACTCAGTGCTAGTGAAAGGTGTCAGTTTGAAAACCCTGGAGTGTGACATCCGCCTTTTTTAAGCACAGAACTGACATCACAGTTATAACACCGGTTCAAGATCCCTCACACCCTATATGCCTTACATCCTGAACTGGAAGAAGAAGGAGGTAGGTCTACACGTCCACTCGGTCACTAGGCCAAAGGGGACCATGAGTCCTAAGCACTGTGTTAGCTTTTGTCGTGTGGAGGAGGGTAAACTAGCAAATGAGCTGAAATGACCAAGTCATTTCACACAGAGTTGGCCAACAAATTGGTCATGATATGGAAATAACTTTCTGTCACTCCCTATCTGGGCTGGGTTTGAACTGGGGGGG
The DNA here is from genome assembly GCF_002925995.2 of Terrapene triunguis. Taxonomy (NCBI): domain Eukaryota; kingdom Metazoa; phylum Chordata; order Testudines; family Emydidae; genus Terrapene; species Terrapene triunguis. The sequence continues at coordinate 17,808,272 of NW_020664463.1, read as the reverse complement.
GTTCCATACTCCACAATCAGTGCCAAGAGACGTACGGTCCCATTCTGATGGTGTTTTAAACCCTTTTGATAAGAGCAGTATCAACAACTTGCTCCCCTCTTTAAATCATTTTTTTAAAGATTTAGAACAACAAAAAATTATCCCCTCACCGCGCAGCCCACACGTGCCAGCAGTGGATAAGACATGTGCCAAAGTCTACAGGCTCCTGGCACTGAAGCACTGTTTCTTACAGCTGAGGAGTAATAATTTGACACCTCTGAAGCAGCAGGACCTCATACCCTGACAACTGCAGCCTTGTTCTACATCTCTAAGCCAGTCAAACACATTACAAAAATCACAGTCAGCAACATCCATAGTGGATTTTTTCCCCATCTTAGCAGTTCTTTCTCCCCTCTGATGTGGGCTTGGAGATATACTCTGTGGTATCACTGTTAAGTTTTTCATTTATTTTTCCACTCTTACCTACACAGAATGAAACACTCCCTTTTAGACGCCAGTCCAAATTATTCAAGAATACTTTTGACAGCTGCCAAGTAATTTAGAACTATACCTTCTTAACACCTTCTCAAAACAGACCTGACAACCCAGAGGAGTAAAGCTTCCCCCACTTTTAACCATTCTATACACACTAAATTCTACCAATAATATTCATTTCATTGAAATGCTGGTTTTTCTTCCTAGACTTATGAAGGGACTTCATGTTACTTTGGTTCAGGATGCACATTGCCACTTACAAAGCTTCTCCGTTTTCCCCCTTCGACCTCACCAATCCCCCTACCTTGGCTGATAACTCCTTAACGGAGTGCTCAGTGTTTTAAAGGACATGACGATTTTCATTTCTTTTTTAAATGATCCTTCACAATGGTCCATGGGTTCTGCAAAACACATGCAATCTACTGAATTGGTCAAAATCACTATCCCACATTCTAGATCTTCCTTGTCACCGTTTTGTTTACATTCTAGCATACAAAGACCAAAAGGAGATAACTTGACCCTGACATGAATCAAATGCTGAAACCCCATGGCTGTCCTATTTTGCATGCTATTTTGAAAACCACATTTTTCTTGAACCAATGCAAAGCATTACAGCAGATAAACAAGAGTGGGGTGAGGTGTTTTAAGTCAAGGGAACATCTGGAGACCAACTAATTTTAAGACAGCTCCTTTTTTGTTTGTTTGCTTATTTGTGACATGTATGTAGAATCTGTAACTTTTATTTAGAAAAGGGATTCTCCAAGCTTGTCATAGTCTGGGCCACATCTTAATAGAGAGAGAATCTTGTGGACACCTTTCCTTGGACATGTTGACCTCCTCCATTTCTGATCACATTCGTAAGCATAGATGCTGGAACTAGGACTGCTGGAGGTGCAGCAGCACCCCCTGGCTTGAAGTGGTTTCCATCATATACAGGGTTTACAGTTTGGTTCAATGACTCTCAGCACCCCCACTATATAAATTGTTCCAGCACCCCTGTTCGCAAGACAATCTTGTGTCAATTTTAGCAGTAGCTTGCATGAAAAGTTAATGTTAGGGAAATATTCCATGCATTTCAGCCCCTTTTCATACAGCCAGAAGCAAGGCAGAGGAGCCAACACCATGTCAAAAACCAGCTCGCTACGGAGCACCAACAAATGCTCCACAGACCCATAGCTGGGGAAGTGCTGATTTACAACAGTGAGCCCTTGAAAGCCTCTCTAGGATAAAGGTCGAGATCACAAAAAGTGCCCCATAGCCATCAAACCACAAAATCAGAGTTGATTCAATCCCTGGGACAAACAACGTCACGAGGTACGGCCATGAGCCACCTGTCACTCATGAGATCCCCTTGTGAACAAAGGTATTCGAGTCAGGAAACTCTCCTTGCTTCAAGTAAAGGAGTGACAAAACTTACCCTAAACAATATATCCCTGTGAAATGTACAGATATATAACACTGAGGCAGTCTAAGCCATGTGTTGGTCATTATGAATAAACACATCTCTCAGCAGCAACCATTTTAGCAAGTAGATTTTCCTGCATTGAAACCGAATGCCCCAAGCAATGTCAAAAAAGACACAGGAAGAACCAGTCATTGCAGTAGGAATAAGCCCCTCTGCACCAGCCCTGAATCCCAACCCCAGATGAATACAGAGGTCTAACAGGTAAAAGAAGCAGGAACAGGGAGATTTAGGTTTCATTTTTGGCAGAGTCAGAGCAAGTGCATTTGAAAAGCTAGCAGGAATAAAGCTTAACGAGAATACCACTTTTTTGAAGGATGCTGACTGTTAGCCCTTCTGAACAGAAGACCTGACACATCCATTTGAATCGCTCATTCCTAAAATAGGAGACCTGAAGGACCTGAGATTGATGGGCACCATGTCTCTTTACCTTGTCAGTGGACAGCTAAGAAATTTTCCCTAGATCTGTACTGAGGTAACATTTTGATAGAGATGCTAGGAACGACACAATCTTTTTGGTTTCATATGTACCACCTAGAGCTGCGACCACTTTCAGAACTATGCAGCCAGGGTGGTCTGGGTTGGTATTTGGCCAACGAACATCTAGGTGTTGCAGGCAGTGGTCTTGGTAAAATAGTACCTTTCATCCCAAAGGATCCCAATTCTTTACAAATTAATAGACCTGATGACTACTACAGAATGCTACAGTGAGTCTCCTCAGCAACATGGCCTACTGTGAGCACATCAAACCTGTCCTCCGCTCTATACACTGGCTTCCCATCTTGTATGTGTGTCTTGGGATAAAGTGGGAATAGGACTGGTTTTGGTGTCCAGCTGGCCACCAGGGACCTATCCCAGGGTTTCTGGCAGTGTTTAATATGCTAGTTGTGACTTACTCAGCCCTAAATGGCCTGGGATCTGGCCCTTTGAGAGACCGCCTCTCCCTGTGATATACTGCTGCTGTTGAGACCCACATAAATGACCAAACTGGGCTTCCTCCACAGAGAAGAGAGGGTACTGGAGTCAGAGTGCTCTCCACGATGATGCCACTTTGACCTACTGGATTTACCGGAAGTCTCATCTTGTTAGTGAGGCTTTTGGGGAGGAGGATGAACATGTTACCTGAGGGATATATTTTAGGGGAGTCTACCTTTTCCCCCTCACTTTTCTTTTGCTAAAAGGAGTGACTGGTTGCTATGGCATATGGTGGAAATTGCTGCTGGGGGGTTATGTTCATCAGTGCTTTTAATTGTCAAAGACAATTAAATTGTCAAAGACACCTAGAGTTTGGGGTAGGCATATTTTTTGTCTGTATGTCAAAGTGAAATAAATCTATTTTGAAAGAGTCAATTACTGCACTGGGCAGCGCAGCATGGGGAGGAGGTGACCAGCCCTCTGTGGAGAAAGAAGTGGTTCGGGACTGTTTAGAAAAGCTGGAAGAGCACAAGTCCATGGGGCCGGATGCGCTGCATTCAAGGGTACTAAAGGAGTTGGCAGATGTGATTGCAGAGCCATTGGCCATTATCTTTGAAAAATCATGGCGATCGGGGGAGGGCCTGGATGACTGAAAAAAGGCTAATGTAGTGCCCATCTTTAAAAAAGGGAAGGAGGAGGATCCGGGGAACTACAGGCCAGTCAGCCTCGCCTCAGTCCCTGGAAAAATCATGGAGCAGGTCCTCAAGGAATCAATTCTGAAGCACTTAGAGGAGAGGAAAGTGATCAGGAACAGTCAGCATGGATTCACCAAGGGCAAGTCATGTCTGACTAACTTAATTGCCTTCTATGACGAGATAACTGGCTCGGTGGATGAGGGGAAAGCAGTGAATGTGTTATTCCTTGACTTTAGCAAAGCTTTTGATACGGTCTCCCACAGTATTCTTGCCAGCAAGTTAAAGAAGTATGGGCTGGATGAATGGACTATAAGGTGGATAGAAAGCTGACTAGATCGTTGGGCTCAACGAGTAGTGATCAATGGCTCCATGTCTAGTTGGCAGCTGGTATCAAGCAGAGTGCCCCAACGGTCGGTTCTGGGGCCGGTTTTGTTCAATATCTTCATTAATGATCTGGAGGATGGCGTGGACTGCACCCTCAGCAAGTTTGCAGATGACACTAAACTGGGAGGAGTGGTAGATACGCTGGAGGGTAGGGATAGCATACAGAGGGACCTAGACAAATTAGAGGATTGGGCCAAAAGAAATCTGGTGAGGTTCAACAAGGACAAGTGCAAAGTCCTGCACTTAGGACGGAAGAATCCCATGCACTGCTACAGACTAGGGACCGAATGGCTAGGCAGCAGTTCTGCAGAAAAGGACCTAGGGGTTACAGTGGACGAGAAGCTGGATATGAGTCAACAGTGTGCCCTTGTTGCCAAGAAGGCTAATGGCATTTTGGGCTGTATAAGTAGGGGCATTGCCAGCAGATTGAGGGATGTGATCATTCCCCTCTATTCGGCATTGGTGAGGCCTCATCTGGAGTACTGTGTCCAGTTTTGGGCCCCACACTACAAGGAGGATGTGGAAAAATTGGAAAGAGTCCAGTGGAGGGCAACAAAAATGATTAGGGGGCTGGAGCACATCACTTATGAGGAGAGGCTGAGGGAACTTGGATTGTTTAGTCTGCAAAAGAAAAGAATGAGGGGGGATTTGATAGCTGCTTTCAACTACCTGAAAGGGGGTTCCAAAGAGGATGGATCTAGACTGTTCTCAGTGGTAGCAGATAACAGAACAAGGAGTAATGGTCTCAAGTTGTAGTGGGGGAGGTTTAGGTTGGATATTAGGAAAACCTTTTTCACTAGGAGGGTGGTGAAGCACTGGAATGGGTTACCTAGGGAGGTGATGGAATCTCCTTCCTTAGAGGTTTTTAAGGTCAGGCTTGACAAAGCCCTGGCTGGGATGATTTAGTTGGGGATTGGTCCTGCTTTGAGCAGGGGGTTGGACTAGATGACCTCCTGAGGTCCCTTCCAACCCTGATTATTCTATTCTATTCTAAGAGTTTATAAAGAAAATTCTATTTAGGTACTTAGCCCCATTACCATAGTATCTGAGCACCTCACATTCATAGGTGCTGGATGAGGTAATATCTTTTATTGGAGCAACTTCTGTTGGTGAGAGACAAGTTTTTGAGCAACACAGAGCTCTTCTTTTGTTGCCCAGCCACCCAATTTTGAAAGATCCCTTTGTAACTTTTCACAGTCTACTTTGGACTTCACTATCTTGAGTATGACTATGGACAGGCAATGTCCAAGGGAATAATGGAGAGCTGTATATATGGTCAAGCATTTCAGAGGTAAAACTACATTACCTGTTCACATTTGGTGGTAGAGGGGAGGATCCTATCACCCTATTAAATGACAGCTAGATTTACCCTGAACATATTTGTATGAAAGAACATTGACTATCTTAATAATCAGATTGTTTTCCAAACATATTTTAACTTATCTACAGCTCTAAATACAGTAGAACCTCAGAGTTACGAATATCTCGGGAATGGAGGTTTTTCGTATCTCTAAAATGTTTGTGTCTCTGAACAAAATGTTATGGTTGTTCTTTCAAAAGTTTACAACTGAACATGGACTCAATACAGCCTTTGAAACTTTATTGTGCAGAAGAAAAATGCTGCTTTTAACCATCTTAATTTAAATTAAACAAGCACAGAAACAGTTTCCTTACCTTGTCAAATCTTTTCTTTAAAACTTTCCCTTTATATTTTAGTAGTTGACATTTCACACAGTACTGATGTGCCTGATTGTGTACTTCCAGTTCCAAATGACATGTGTCATTGACTGGTCAGTTTGTAACGCTGGTGTTTGTAACTCTGAGGTTCCACTGTATTGCCTTGAAAACTTTAACCTGAAATCCATATCAGGGCTTTTCCCAATCTTAGGTCCAGGGAATGAAGACTCATCATACATAGGAACCAAAAGATGTCAAGGTAGAAAAGAAAAAAATGAGATTCAATTAGAAAACTGTAAATCAGTACATTTTGGAGGGGAGAATCCAATGGGAAGGGAGATATTTGGAAAGCAGAAATATTAAAAGACTCCAAAGGGTGAGCATTAATTCACATGAGATTACAATATGACAGGGGAGGTCAAACTGTGGCTTGCGAGCCACATGCAGCCTTTTTACAGTTAAAGCACGGCTCACGGAGACCCCCACATCCCACCCCCATTCTCCATCTACCAGACTGAGGAGGAGTGGAGGGAGCTTGGGAGCTCTGCCTTGCAGCTGGGTGGTGGGGTAGGGGCTTCAGCCCAGGGGGAGGGGGGCCTTGGGGCTTCTGCCCAGTGGGGAGGGCGGGTCTCGGGGCTTCTGCATTGTGGGGCTCACCTGCTGGGGCTAAGGGTTTCAGAGCCCTGACAGGCACCTTCTGTGGGACTGAAGCCCCGAGCCCCGGCAGGTGCACCCTGGCTCTCAAACTTCTGAAGATTGTTGTATGTGGCTCAGAGGGTCAGTAAGTTTGGGCACCCCTGCAATATGACATCACAGACTAAAAGGCCATTGCAATGTTGTGCTGTATATGCAGAACTGTTAGTGGGTGTGCTCTAGTCCCTGTCCATTTAGTTCTCATATGATCACACTAGAAACACCTCATCCCTTAGGCTCTGATCAGAAAAAAGCTTTTAAACATATGCTTGACTATAAATATGACAGTAGTCTCATTGAAGCCAGTGGAATTACTATATGCTTAAGGTAAGTATGTGGTTAGGTGCTTTGCTACATCAAGGCCTTTAAGATACAGCATCATTTGAGGAAATTCAAAGAAGATCATCAATATTATTAAGGGACTGGCGGGACTGATTTCTGAAGAAACAAACTGTTTGTAGTAAGGCTAAATAAAGACAAAGAGGGGACATAACTGCTTAAGGAAGGCAGTATATAGCCATGGTGGAGTGGAATTATTTAAGGTGCTATGAGGGAGGGTAACTAGGATTCAGAAAAGGAATAATTTAGGCTTGATAGTTGGAATTCTTTTCCGACTCGAAGATCTATACTCTTGAATAGTGTTGGGCCATTTAGAACTGCACTGAACAAAGCACTACAGCATATAATGTAAAAAACCTGCAGCACTAGGTGGGGCATGGATTATAGGGCTAGATTATTCCTTTCCATCGTTCTTCTGTGATCCTTGGGAATTTTCACGCTTTAAAAAAATTAGAATCTGTATAAATAGAGGTATTTTGTGTATATCCTGCTGTCAAGGCTGTATCCCCACTTTGAACTTTAGGGTACAAATGTAGGGGCCTGCATGAGGACTCCTAAGCTTAACTACCAGCTTAGCTCTGGTCCGCTGCCACCATCTTAAGAATTCCCTCCCTGGGAAGCCTTGAGAAACCTTTCACCAATTCCCTGGTGAACACAGATCCAAACCCCCTTGGATCTTAAAACAAGGAGAAATTAACCATCCCACCTCCTTCCTCCCACCCTCCTTTCACCAACTCCTGGTGAATACAGATCCAAACCCCCTTGGATCTTAAAACAAGGAGAAATCAATCTGGTTCTTAAAAAAGAAGGCTTTTAATTAAAGAAAAAGGTAAAAATCAT
>NW_020664463.1:17755887-17795793 GCF_002925995.2 Terrapene triunguis | reverse complement strand
AAGTTTGACTACATTTATTTCAGAAGCATTTTGGCTGTAGAGCAGTGAATCAGTATAATAGAATTAGTGATATTCAACTACCTGAAGGGGGTTCCAAAGAGGATGGAGCTCGGCTGTTCTCAGTGGTGGCAGATGACAGAACGAGAAGCAATGGTCTCAAGTTGCAGTGGGGGAGGTCTAGGTTGGATATTAGGAAACACTAGGAGGGTGGTGAAGTACTGGAATGGGTTTCCTAGGGAGGTGGTGGAATCTCCATCCTTAGAGGTTTTTAAGGCCCGGCTTGACAAAGCCCTGGCTGGGATGATTTAGTTGGGGTTGGTCCTGCTTTGAGCAGGGGGTTGGACTAGATGACCTCCTGAGGTCTCTTCTACCCCTGATCTTCTCTGATTCTATGATTATTCAAATATATAACAAACATAATTGATTGATCACACTTGTTATGCTAAAAGCTTAAGTGCTGCAAAACCAGAATTCCATTTTGGTCATGTGCCACCCATCACCTCATCCCTGCTAGGACATTGCCTGGAAAGTTCCCAGGTTTTCATAGGGACTCCAGGTCAAATTCATCCCAGGGTAGCAGCACTGAAAATGTATAAAGGTGAATTTGACTCTCCAAGACTAATTGCCAGAGAGTACAGAAAAGCTTACGGGAATTATGGAATAACTATATTGTTATGTGTGCCCAGGAATATAGTGCATTATATGCATACTTGTGAAGGCTTCCCTGCCTATCAGTTCTTTTTTTCATAATATTCCTGTGCCCACTAAGACCTCTTTCCCCCTATCATTTACCTTGCCTATAGCCTCTGATCTCTTCCTTTACCGCCTAATGGGGCTGATGCGGATGTTGGAGTTTGATCAGCTGCAGTAGCTGTCAGAGACTCTCTGACGTGCTCAACCTCTGCCAGGCCATTGGACCCAGCATGTGCTCTGGCCTCAGGTTTCCCAGTTGGCAGTACAAGAGCTGAAGCTGTGCCATTGGGCAGGACTCAGTCAATAACCAAAACAGAAATAGGAGCAACATTGAGAATGTGTGGATATTATTTTTAATGTTCATGATGCCCATGGAAGTGATAGGATAAAATAACTGGTTAGAGTCATGTGGTGTTTGTGGGTGAGTCCTCCACATAGCTGTGTCAATGCAGCTCACCCATGATCTGCAGAACCCTTTGATCCTCCAGTCTTGAGCCTTCTTTCAATTCCACAATGCACCTGAATCTTCAACTACAGGCATTACTGTCATTCCAGGCCTTGGACTACTATACAGTTCTACCAATATACCTCAAGCCTGACTTGCAGCCCCTCCCTGAACCAGGCTCTCTACCTTTTTCTATCAGGCACCTACTGCTGGACAAAATTGCCAGTCTTGGGCAATTTTATCAGAGCACTTCCTATCCCTGGGCCATTCTTGAGCAAATTGCATCCAATTACACCTCTGCCTCGATATAACGCGACCCGATATAACACGAATTCAGATATAAAGCGGTAAAGCAGTGCTCCGGTGGGGCGGGGCTGCGCACTCCGGTGGATCAAAGCAAGTTCGATATAACGCGGTTTCACCTATAACGCAGTAAGATCTTTTGGCTCCCGAGGACAGCGTTATATCGAGGTAGAGGTGTATTTGTTTTTCCAGTGTGGAGAGTCGTTCAGAGATTAAACTGAAGCCTTCAAATACTTCTGATACTAAACAAGGCTGGTAAATTATCAGTCATGGTGCAGAAAAGGAAAAAGTATTCAATAAATATTTCTCTTCTGTATTCAGAAAGAAGCAATGTCATGTTTTCATATTTTACAGAAACAACATACTTTCTATTCCATCAGTAGCCAGGGAAGATGTTAAATGCCAACTATTGACATTTAAATCTGCAGGACCAAATAACTAGCTCTCAAGAGTTTTAAAACAATTGGCCCAGAAGCTCTCTGAACTACTAATATTGATTTTTAGCAAGTCTGGGAATACAGCGGACATTCCAGAGGATTGGGAAATAAGCTAACATTGTGTTAATATTTGAAAAGGTCAATGAGGTGACCTGGCTAACTATAGGCATGTTAGCCTGACACTAATCCCAGGCAAAATGTTCGGGGCAACTGCCCCTGTATTTTCTCTCAGTGGCCTAGCTAGCTTCTAGCTCCCCAGCCATTGCCTTTGTGGGTGGAAACCTGACTGGGGTATTTCCAGGCTGCAGAGTTCCCAGCGTTCACTGCCCAAGCACACCTGCTTGTTTTCTCTTCAGAGACAGTTAAGTGTATTGCTACTGTTATAAACTACCACAAAGCACTTCCTATGCAAGCCTGCTAGACTCCTAAGATAAAAAGCATTACAGAGAAAGCATTAAAAACAATAACAGAACCTACATGTATGCTAATAAGCTTCCCAGATATCATCTTAATTCTGTCCTGGGCTCTGGCAGGAGCAGTCCTTCAATCCCCAGTCCCCGGGACTTCCTTTGTGGTCACAAGTTCATCACAGTCTCAACTCAGAACTAGCACCTTCATAGCACGTTTAGTTCACCCTTTATAGAGGTCGGGGTCTTTGATCTGGAGTTTCCAGGAGCAGGTAATTAGTCAACAATGAGTTTACCTCCCCAGGCCATAACCTCAATAAGGGTGGATTCAAAGTTGGTCATTTTCATTTCTCTGGTACTTTCATGGGTATTGTTCCAAAAAGTCCGTTGAAGTTCCTAATGCCTTCCAGAAATTGCATTAGTCAATCTCCTAAAGAAGATGCCTAGATACAATTGCACAGTAACACGTACACAATTGCATTATTAATACAATGGATCCCAAAGATGTTAAACTTAATTCAATAAAGTACATTCAGGATATTGTCAGTCTGTCACAGTAGGCTGGTTTGGGATGCAATCAGTAAAGAATTAAAAGATGGTAGCATAATTAAGACAATCAACATGGTTTTATGGAAAACAGGTCTTGTCAAACAAATAATAATAATACCTAGCTCTTATATAGAGCTTTTCATCAGCAGATCACAGCATTTAACAAAAGAAGTCAGTGACATTATCCCCATTTTACAGGTAGGGAAGCTAAGACATAGGGAACTCTGGGCAAGGTCACCCAGATGGCCAGTGGCAGAGCTGGGAATAGAATGCAGGATTCCAGAGTGCCAGTAGAGTACTCTATCCATTAGGTCATGCTGCTTCTTTGAACTTGTTGTTTTTATGAGATCACAAGTTTGACGATAAAGGTAAATATTTTGCCATAATATACTTGTATTTCAGTCTGACATTTCATTTAGTTCCACATGAAGTTCTGATAAGAAAAGAAAATTAGCACTACGCAAAATCAATGTAGGCCAAGTTAAATGGATTATAAATTAGTTAACTGTAGACCACAAAAAGTAATCGTGAATGGGGAATTGTCACACAATGGGGGTGTTTCTACTAGAATCCCACAGGGATGTGCATTTGAGTACCTTTTTCTGGAAGAAAATAATACATGATTGCTACTAACATTTGCAGATGTAACAAAATTGTTACAGTGATAAATAATGACGGGGGGTGGGGGGGAGAACAGCTATATAGACCAACCTGAATCACTTGATAAGGTGGGCTCATTTGAGCAACATACCTTATAACATAGCCAAATGCAAGGTCACAAGTCTAGGAACAAAGAATGAAGGTCACACTTGTAATATGTGGGGGGTAGGGGATTTTGTATCCTGGAAAGCAATGGCTCTGAAAAGGACTTAGGGATCATGGTGGGTTAACCAGTTGAACATAAACTCCCAGTGTGTGATGCTGTAGCTAAGAGAATGAAAGTGATCCTTGGATGCATGAACAGGAGTGGGAGTGGGAACATGGTATTACTGCTGTATATGGCATTGGTTAGACCATTACACAAACTTCAAAAAGGACGTGAATAATTGGAAAAAGAATGATTTGCAGTCTGGAAAACACGTCTTATACGGAGAGATGACAGAAACTTAATCTCTTCAGTTTATCCAAGAGAAAGTTAAGAAGTCACTTAATCACAGGCTACACATACCTACATGATGGTAGATGGCTCTTTAATCTAGCAGAAAAAGGGATAATGAGATCCAATATTTGGAAGGTGATGCTAGACAAATTCAGACTAGAAATAAGACACACTATTTTAGCAGTGAGAAAAATTAACCATTGGAACAACTTACCTAGGGGCGGTGATGGGTTTTCTATCACGTGACGTCTTGAAGTCAAGCCTGGATGTCTTTTTAAAAGGTGTGCTATTGATCAAACAGAAGTAATGGCTTGATGCAGGAACTACAGGGTGAGGTCCTGTGGCTTGTTTATGCAGGAGGTCAGACTAGTTGATCACAATGATCCCTTCCAATCTCAAAATATATGAAAAACTCATTAAACTCATTTTGCTTGTGGTTAAAACAAGGGTTTTTATCTGTGTCCCCTCAGAGGGGATAGGCTCATGCACTAAATCATGATTTGCAACAGCGAGTCACCACAGATAGAAAAAAGAGGTGCAGATTGGCCAACTGAGAGAGAGGGTCCCCCCCCCCCCCAGGACTGTTTACACTCACTGTATCTGTGGCAGACTCAAACAAAGTTTTCATGTGTTTTAAAATGATCCCATAGACAGTTACGTAACCGCTGCGCCAAAAGGCCCCCTTTTTCCCCCTTCCAGGGTTCCATTTACTGTAGAAAAATGGAACTGGTAAACCTATACTGCTACATAAACAGTGCAGCACAGTGTCTGTTGCAATTCTGTGCAATTTACTGTAATCATATATACTTAAGTGAAATTTACATTATCATTATGAACTGCTCTTTGGAAATGGTCCTTTTTCAACCTATAGCTATTAGCGCATTGGTGCTGCCAGGACAAAGTTGTCAGCACCAGCAGAAGCAATTTCATCAAGTTTCTTTTTACATAGACCCATGGCTCATATTAGCCCCACTGCCTCCTGGATTTTTAATATTTTTTCCTCTCTCTACCCATGCAGTTTGACTCTTCTGATGAAATTAAAATAATGTCAAGAATGAAGAGTTTTAGCCTGTGCTAAAAATAGCGTTGATCATCAGCAGGGGACGCGATTTGTCAGGCATGTGCAACAAAGATGACCTCTTTGTCAGGTCTAGTCTGCAGCAGGCGGTGTCTGCTCACGGTCTACTTTTACATTGGCTCAAAAATAAACAGCAAGTTCCTCTGGCTGGCCTCCCTTCCCAAACGCAGGCATGGAACATTCTGTACAAGGAAGCACTCACAATCGTTCGAGGGGCCAACTCTAATGAAGTTAATTGATGCATCAACGACGTGTGTTAAACATGAATGCTTTTCTAATATGGCCATGAGTTGCACAGATATGCATTATATTATTGCACGGTAAACACAGTACAGTACATTTGGGATATCCTACGGACGTGAGTTGAGAGAGAATGCATTTATTTTCGCAAAATAGGGTCTTTGTGCTCAGATCTGGAACTTATGTAACATGCCAGGGACACCAGAATATATCACCTACTTTTATACCAACAGTTGAGTAAACCAGAAATGTGTGTGATGTTTTACAGAAAAAATTAGCCCAAATAAACAAAAAGTCACTTTCCTATGTGGATTACATCTTTTAAATAAACAAAAAGGGGGCTGGGGAGAAGGGAAGGGGGAAATTTAAAGCTGAAGCAACATGAAAGTTGTTAGAATAGAGTTATTTGCTAAATCGGCCCCTGCCTTAACCCTCCCCTAAATCCACAAATTAAGAAAATACTACACAGAGCAGGGGGGTAGGGAAAGTGGGACACGGTGTAAAGAGTAGGGATCAGATTCTTATTTATGCTAAGACCACTGTATACTATTTGATAGTGTGAAAGGGCCTTAACATGGGAGCAAATTATATTTATACCACTTTAAGACCCTTTTTCACTGTCAGAGTGGTGTAAAGCAGCATTAGTGTAAACAAGAATCAAACTCTATATCCTTGCCTTGAAGCAGTAGGTATGATACAGAAGTGACCTTGGTGCAGGCAGCATAGATGTTCCCACTGTCCCAGCTCTATCAGCATGTTGGGATTAATGTCTTCATAGACATAAGATAATATTGTTGATAACATCCCGGCTGGAGGGAAATCATTTGGGTTTGGGAGAGAAGTACTGGAGGAGGGAATACACAAGGTCTCTCTATTACGGCCTTCCTTAAGCACAAATAATCATTAGTTTAGCTCAGGACTACAGGATGACCTCCTGTACTACAACGTACCCTGGTTGGAAAGACAAAACTTCATGGGAGGAATGAACGTGATCCAAAGTCAGCTCAAAAGGCACATGTAATAATTTGTGTAAGCATGCAACACCCTTCATACACAGTATATATTACAAATGCATTTCAGTTTGGTGCTTATGATCTGCGCTGTGCCAGTCTGCTGGGGCAGAGGGAAAGATAGTGTTCAGTGCTGTCTCAAAAATGATACAGCAGAAACAGAATGGATCCAGAGATAGGTAATGTAACTGATTAGAGGCATGGACAGACCTTCATATGAGGAGAGATTAAAAAGAGTGGGGCTATACAAAGTAATGAATGGTTTAGAGAAGTTATATTGTGTGCTCTTGTTTACCCTCTCTCATAAAACGGGAACAAGGAGGCATTCAAGGAAATTTAAAGGCAACCTTTTAAAAATAATACCTTGAGTATTAAAAAAAAAAAAAATTAACCTTGAGTGCCACAAGATCACTAAAGCCAAGAGCTTAGCAGAAGTCAAAAAAGGATTAGATTATTCATATGAATAATGGGAACATCCAGTTACATTAGGTAAGATAAATGTATATCTATAAATATTTTGGATATAGATAGTAAAGCTTCAAGTCATAAACCAACCTCTAACTTCCTATGGGTAGGAAGAAATTTCCCCCATGGACAGATTATTTCATAATTATCCAGTATGGAATTTTCTGCACCGTTCTAAGATCCATCTGGTACAGATCATTGTGAAAGACAGGATATTGGGCTAGATGGTCCCACTGGTCTGATTGGTACATGGCAATTGCTATTTTCCTTTAAAAACTGAAATAAGAATCATGCCACCTCTGTACTCTCTACATCCCTGATTCAGCAAAGCACTTGAACATGTGTTTAACTTTAAGGCTGTTTGAAAGTCCCATTGAATTTAATGGGACTTGTACACATGGTTAAGTGCTTTGATGAATAAGGATGGATTTAGGCATGTGCTTAAATGATTTGTTGAATCAGGATCTAATCTCTCTTCTAAAAAAAAAAAAAAAAGGCGTGGGTGACTGGAAACTGCACATTGCTGGGGCTACACAAGGCCCCCTAATGCTATAGAACTCCAAGCAGTAACTTGTCCTACTTGGAATTAAATTTGGTCTTGTTACAATGAGAAACAATGGGAGCTAAAGGATGGTTTTGTAGTTAAGGCATTGCGTAGACTCAGGAGACCTGGGTTCAATCCCATCCTCTGCCACTGACTTCCAGTGTGACCTTGGATCAGTCACATCAGCATTCTGTTCCTCAGTTTCCCCATCTATAAAATGAGGGTTTATAGCACTTCCCTTCCTCACAGGGGCGTTGTGGGGATAAAGTCATTAATGTTTGTGAGATGCTCGGACACTGTGGTTGTGGGAACCATATAAGCAGATATAAGCTAAAGAGGAAAGGAAGGCTTTAAAGAACGTCACAGTGGGAGTATTTTAAATGATGCAGAATAAGCCTA
This sequence comes from Terrapene triunguis, assembly GCF_002925995.2. Lineage (NCBI taxonomy): Eukaryota > Metazoa > Chordata > Testudines > Emydidae > Terrapene > Terrapene triunguis. Next base: position 17,788,124 of record NW_020664463.1, on the reverse strand, counting down.
AATGCTTTACTTTCATTGCTTGTTTCATCATTTTTTTTACCATTTTTGCCAGTTTCTGGCATTCTTTATCTCTGTATAGCCTGTCTTTTCCTCTCCATTTGCTCTGGCGGAGAAATCATGCATAGGCTATGTGTACACTTATGGCCGCATGTGCAGCACAGACACTGCATGCCCCCCGCCACAGGTATAAACAGTGAGGCACTGCTTAGGTGAGTAGAGTAAAACAAACCAGAATCTTAAGAAGGTATGTACCCTACACGGCTCTCTACATGCTCAAGCATTGCCCATTTCTATTTTTTAGCAGCATAGCATCCGGCTGCCTCTACCCTGCAGGAGCCTTCCCCCACTGCCTCCCCCCGCCAGAACTTTTCACTGCTCTGTGGAGCTACATACTGCAGTGTGGACGCAGCCTGCTTTTCTCTGGGGCATGTAACTATGCATATGCTACACACTATCACCACTGTAGGCAAAGGCTGAGAGATGGATTTGAGCCATGAAATCCAGATCCATATTTAAAAAAAAAAAAAAAAATTGGGGCGGGTGGGGAGGTTTAGAAAGCAGAGTTTTGGCTCAGCCCATTACAGAAAAAGCACCAGTCACAAAGTTCAGGTATGGAGTCAAACTTCCATGTGATTTGGAATGTGTTTGAATGTGGAAGTTCAGTTCAGGGTCATCTCTCTGGTCACAATGCTGAATTCATGACACTAAGATCCTTTCCACAGCACCAAGTCTATGTCATTATAAACACAACACTATGATTTCCCTGCAGGCTGAAGCAGAAGGGGAAGCTAGGCAGCAAACAGCAGAGAACTTGTTTAAAAAGCAACAACAAAACCCTTCAATAACATCAACTGCAAAACATAAGAGAATCCTGGTCCTAGAAAAATGTTCCCTTAATTCTGGTTTGCCTGTGTGCAAATCTCTGCTTAAATAAATACTTAGGGGCAGAATTTTGGTGCTGGCCTCCTTCATTGCAGACACAATTTTGTGTACACAAATCCTACCACCGAGACACGCAAGTACCCACAGATCAGGCATTAAGATTTCCAAAGGGTAAGATTTAAATGTGCAATTAATTGTAAGTGCAAAAATGCAGGCACAATTAATTATAGTCTCAAAATTGTATCTGCAAAAACAAAGGCCAGGTTGACACCCTTTCAAAATCAGGTCCTTAAAGAGAATGAGTCACTGAATCACCATAGAGAACATTCCAGATGGGTAGTGTAGCAATAAGTGCCAAGGGCTGGTCCCCCTGTATCTGGGAAAGGGCAGAGAGGTGAGCAGTTTGGGGGAGTGAGAAGTAGTTGCATGCATGTGAGGTCTGCATTACAACAGGTTGAAATTTTAGGTCATGTCACTGTTACAGGGTGAGCTGCACTTTAGACCACTGTTAGTCCCTCTCAAGTGTACCCTGGACGCAACGAGTGTGGATTCCTGCACCTCCCTCAATGGGTGGAGCCCCTGTTTCCCAATCATATTAACCTGACAGGCCTAGCCATGTTTCCCACCTGTAAACTGTTTTCCTCAGTGGACCAGTGACAAAGGCTGATTAAAGGTGACTTGAAACAGCTTCTTCAAAACAAAGCATTGTTTATTCCCCCAAAGGTACGTAGTACACAGAACAAAGAAAAAAACAACACACTAAAGACCTCTACGCACCTATTTCCCCTTACCTAAACCTTAACTTTCCCTGCAAGCTTTTGTGAATTCCCTTCAGCCCAGTTATCTCCATCTCTGGGGTGGGAGGTGCAGTCTATCCTGCTGCATTCTCTCGTCCTCTGTGGTGTTGTCTCTGCCCATGTCTCACCCGGGGCAGCTGCTGACCACTCACTTAACTCCTCCTTTTCTGTAGGTGTGCACCTTTAAGGTTCAGTATTCCCTTTGATCCTAGGTTCAGGCCTGAGAAGAATAAACCTTGCCAGCCTTGCTAGAGCCAGGCAGGGGGCATTCTCCAATTAATAGCTTCCCCAATGTTTCCTCAAGGACCTCTGGAATTCTCTTGGACTGTACCTTATCTTTGCCATTGTTGTTTCCAGTGTCTTCCTCCCCGCCCCAACTTTGATTTAACTCCTTACAGTCAAGCAGGATGATATCGAACACGTAAACTGAGGCAAAATAATAATACACATAACTTCCTCAATTCAACAACCGCTGGTTCTAGAACAACAGGCCCAACACATTGAGAATTGATCCCCTCTGTTTGCACGCACACACCCCTCTATTCTGACTGACTCATATTACCACCTACTGGCCTTAGATGCCACATGGGAGAAGATGTTATGAAAAGTTTCAGAAACAAAATCAAGAAGGATGAAATTCACCCCAGTGTGTACAGAACCAGAGCAAGACCCTACAAACCTTTCACATCCTACCTTATAGATTCAGATTGTATAGAGGGGCCTTATACTGATGCACTGCAATGGAGTGAATTAAAGGATAGTAAAATCCTGGGGGAAAGCATGGGGGAATCGAACGTATCCTTATTGTTTATATGTGATATCCTCTATTGCTTTTACTTGACTACTCAGTTTAGTACAGTCCCAAAAAACCAGTAGCTTCTTACAACAGGCAATGTAACCCAGTACACCACTTCTGAGAGACAGACGTTAAACAACCCCTCTCTGATGTGCAGTTCCTGGGTGGCTCAAGAGTAGCTTGCACGTCAGAGGTGGCACATGGAATGTACCCCGCAGTCAGCACCTGCCTTCATCCTTAACATGGGGGAGATGCTCCACTGAGAGTGCCAGCATGCAGGGCTGTTTCAATCTGAGAGCTCACTGTAGTGATTTAGATTTCTTTTCCTGTCACCACCACAACTGTGGCTGCTCTTGCAAGAAGGCAGCGCCTGCTACTTTGCTGAAAGACAATCCCTGTAACTTCCAGCTGTGAGCATGTGTGGTCAGGCTTTTGTGGGCAAAAAGTGATGGTTTCCTATTTCCATAGTTGATTTCAACTTGTAAGCACAGTATCAAAAGGACTAAAGCCCACAGTGACTCACCCCAGTTACATTAAGCAAAACATCTTAACTCTTTTGTGAGAGTCAGGTGCATTGATCCAGTACCTGCTCTTTTCTTTCATACATACAAAGAGATAAGCCACAGGCAGATAACCTTGCCATCTCCCTTTATTTCCCTGCTCCCCACTCTTTCCCCTTTCTTGTGCAATTTGTCCTAGCTTTTCAGCATTAGAGTAGGGTCTGGAATACATGAGACTTCTGATGGAGGATTTGCAACAGAAGTTGAATGAACCCAGCAAATGAGGATCCAGTTGCTTTTTTATCTGTTTAAAAACTTATATCAAATTATAGACATCAGAAAGGGGGATGCCTAGGAAGGTTCCTAGATGTTAGAGTGTCCAGAGCTCTGCGGAAATGGGGCTTACCTGGGTATAGACAACAGATGTCAGGGAGATTGTGGGCCTGGATCCAACCCCCATTAAAGTCAGTGGGAGTCTTTCCATTCACTTGAATGGGGTTTTTAAATCAGGCCCTATGAAATTTGGATCTAGAGGTATCCTGGCCTCCAATCACCCTGAATCGGACAGGTAAATTACTGGAAAGTCATTGTCATGTAAAGGGATTGGCAGGTAGAATATTCATGTGCCTAGACAGATGTCGCTCGGTAAAGTGTGGGTACCCAGTGCACCATTGCTATAGAGAAAGCTATGAGCAGTAAAGGGAGAAAAGCCCTTTCCCATTTAACACAGCGTTCTGTGCTTTTATAATATGAAACACTCTTTTCTATTTTTCTTTCAAGCTCTGGAGCCTTGATTTCCCTCCAAACTTTTGACCCTAACTCAGACCTGTCTGGGGTGACCCCTGCCTCACTGATACATAGTCTCATAGATTTTTGCTTTCTATTCCCAAGCCAGATCCTTCTTCTCTCAAGCAGCTAGCTCTCTAGGAGTGAGCATGCAGATTACTCTGCTTTCTAGTACTGCATTACTGAGCTGTTTAAAGGCAGATAGGGAAACCCCATTGCTTGAGAGATTTAAAACTGAACTGGAAAAGGCACTGAACAATCTACTTTAGGGAGAAATCTTTCCTCGGCAGGAAGAGAAATTAGCACTGCAGGTTTTTTCCACCTCTGGCGATAAGTCTGGCCAGGGCAACTGGGGCTATATTGATCTCTAGAGCATCCCCTGGTAAGCGCTCCTAAAGATCCCACTTGCTTCCCTTGAAGTAAACTAAGAAAAAGGAAAAGCCATGGTAACATTGCCTGACCTCCTTCAGGGTAAGAATCCAGGGTTGCTAGGGAGGCAGTGTAATTTACACCACCCAGTGGCTGCCTGGTTGAATCTCGTTCCATTTACCCACCTGGAGCGAGTTAAACTTGCCATTTGAAACCTTTTACATTGCCTATTTTTGCTTTAACTTTGAAAGCTGAACACTGCATTTATACTATTATTTTGCATGGGATTTCCTATATTTTTTAGAAGAGATAAAAATAAGGCTTGTGTAATCTCTTTGAATTTGAGCTCTTTAGTTCTTCAAACCAACCAGTGCGCACTTATCTATGTTCTTTTGACCTGAGTGTTTGCAGTGATATAATTTCAGGATGTGCATACATGTCCAGTACATATGGTTTTAATTGCACATACCTGCAGTCTTCAAAGGGCCATAACTTTGTTAAATCAAACCCAGTTTTAATCACACTAAGCAAAGATGTTAGTCCTCAATGAGGACTATGCCAAACTTCACAGTTCTGTCATTCTTTCTGCAGCCATGTTAAAAAAAAGCCATGGTTATTGCGGGGAAGGGGATTCTAAACACAGCCATTATTCAACAATCGCTGCTGAGATTTTACTTCCACTTGCCAAAAAAAAATTGCATCTTCAAGCAGACCAAGAAAAGTATTTAGCTCCAAAGGTGAAGTGTTCAGAAAGTTACAGACATAGATCCAGTGAAATAGAGGGTTACAACAGAAAGTGTTCTACAGCCTGAACAATTGTGTTTGCTGCTAACAGCCTGAGCACAGAAGCTGAAAATATATTTATACAAGAGAACTGTATTAGCAGGAATGCCAGGGATTCCTCTGGTGTAAACCCAGCATAGGTGATTTTATGCTTCCCCTTCTCTACCCTCTGCATAGGAGGAGTCTTGTGGATGAGGAGAGGCAAGACGAGAACATGGCTAGAGGTGGGAGGAGGCAGCCAAAGTACATTGCACTCTGGTGATCCTCAGCCAACTGAGCAATACCAAGGGCCCCCCACTAGCCAGAGTAACTTGGGGCAGCCTTTAGGCTGCTCTAAATTTCACCTAGGGACTACTTGATCCCCAGTCAGGCCAAGGATCAGGGAAGCATAAAGGTGGCTTAAAGCCACCTTCCACCTACCCCAACAATCCAAGTCCATGCCACAAGCAAAGCTCAGCCAGACCCAGGGTTGTTATCTCCCTATCTTATTTTTCCAAAACATCAGATTTATGTTTTAAATGCTTGAAGCAATTTTTTACTTATATTCATTTATTTCAAAATATGCACAAGCTGATAAATGCACTGTAGCATGCGTAGGATGAGCATTTCATCCTGCCTGCTAATGACTCTTGGAAGCTTTAGTAGCATCTTTTCATTAATAAAACTATTATTTATTCCATACCTTCACTTCTAGACAAAAGAGACAATGAGGTAATTGTCTTGGACATTCTGCTAGTCAAAATTAACCAGAATGTAAGCAACACAGAAATGAGACAAAGTTGCGGAAAGGAAAAGATGAGTAGGACACTGCACAATGCTAAACTTCATCTGGGTATGTAAACAAAAATCATAGTTTTTAAGAAATAATATGACTTCTCACTGCCCATCTAATAATTCAATTACAAGACATCAACATGTCAAAATAGCTCCGGATTCCTTTGCACTGAAAAACAGGTTATTCTTAAACAGTCTGTGTGTGTCCGTCCCTGGCAGTTAGCAATTACATGTTGCCATTTTAAACTCTAGTTCAGACCCAAATATTATCCCCAAAGCTGTCAAGGGATACATGTTCAGCAGGAACTGTTAGAGATGTTTCTAAACTGCAGGATTACTTGGCACACAGCTTTTTCATAGATTCATAGATTCATAGATTCTAGGACTGGAAGGGTCCTCGAGAGGTCATCGAGTCCAGTCCCCTGCCCACATGGCAGGACCAAATACTGTCTAGACCATCCCTGATAGACATTTATCTAACCTACTCTTAAATATCTCCAGAGATGGAGATTCCACAACCTCCCTAGGCAATTTATTCCAGTGTTTAACCACCCTGACAGTTAGGAACTTTTTCCTAATGTCCAACCTAGACCTCCCTTGCTGCAGTTTAAGCCCATTGCTTCTTGTTCTATCCTTAGAGGCTAAGGTGAACAAGTTTTCTCCCTCCTCCTTATGACACCCTTTTAGATACCTGAAAACTGCTATCATGTCCCCTCTCAGTCTTCTCTTTTCCAAACTAAACAAACCCAATTCTTTCAGCCTTCCTTCATAGGTCATGTTCTCTAGACCTTTAATCATTCTTGTTGCTCTTCTCTGGACCCTTTCCAATTTCTCCACATCTTTCTTGAAATGCGGTGCCCAGAACTGGACACAATACTCCAGCTGAGGCCTAATCAGAGCAGAGTAGAGCGGAAGAATGACTTCTCGTGTCTTGCTCGCAACACACCTGTTAATACATCCCAGAATCATGTTTTTATTGATTTTGTTTTTGTTTGTTTATAAAGAGAAGTAAGTGGGGGCAGAGGGGGAGGGGAGAGCTAATATGATATGGAGATATTCACCGGAAGGTCACTAGGCTGAATTCACCTCAGGTGAAATGTATTGGTCTATCTCAAATTAGGTATTGATCTCTGTCCAATTTCAAGTTCAAAAGGGAAAACAACACAAAAACCACCACCATCCTTGCTAGCCATTTAAGCTGAGAAGACAAGGGTTGACTGAGCCTGGAGATTTAACTTCCCCTCACCTTTTGAAGTAGTCCCTCCAACATGAGACCACTTCAGATGCTACATCCAAGAGCATCACATACACACGGAGGAATGGAAATGACAACAAAGAACTCTGTGCTTTCAGAGGAGATCAGATATATATACCCAACAATGCCTTCTGGGATCTCTCCACCAGAAAGGAATGGAGCCTCCTGTGGGCAACTCTGTTCACTCTCACCAGGGACCACAACTGAACCAACAACATCTCATGACCCACCGTAATGCAAGCAGTTGATCGATATAACATCATCAGAAAGGACCCCTGATCGTCAGCCATCACCAGGAAGAGATCATCGACAGACCCAACACACAGAGCAGACTCTCTGTGTCATACCTTGGTTATAACCCTGATTTTCAAGGGTCAAGGAAGTCCTAGATATCCATATATGGCAAGAGTTGTCACAACCCTTTAAATACTCTTAACCACCAAAGGCAGATTAAATACAGGTCAACGGTTGCATAGGCTGCCCGTGTCAAGAGATGGATTTTTGAACTGATGCCAGACACATGCTTCCTTTAAAGCAATCATCACCCTTTTCTCCAAAAAGGCGTAATTGTTAAACTCTACCAGCAAAGGAGCCAGTACCATTGGTCCAACATGAAAGGACACCACCCCCAAACCAGCCAGCTTTGCAACGGGGAGTCTCATGTGGAGAGGGGGCTCCGCCCTCCACCCACCCCCACTGAGAAACCCCAGGCCGCCTGCCCCTCAGACATAGTTTTTGCTGGGATAGTCACTGCGGGGCTGGGAGACGGCGGCAGTGTAACAGGCGCTGTAGTTGGTGCTCTTCTCGGGATAGGTGCAGTAGAGGAGGCCGCCCCCCAGAACCAGCAGGGCCACGGCAGCCCAGCCGATGTAGAGCGAGGCCACCAGCTTCCTCTTCTGAGCTTCGGACACCAGCGGGTTGTAGAAGTTCTGGATGATCGTGTTGGCCAACCAGCATATGGGGATGAGGCAGAGGATGCTGGAGACCAGAAAGACGGCTCCAGAGATCATCATGATTCACGCCTTGGAGCCTTCGTCCTCCACGCAGTTCATGCACTTGGTGCCCACAACGCTCACCAGCAACACCAGCACCAAGATGACCATCATGGCATGGGCAGCCTGCAGGTCCTGGGGCAGCACCAGCATGGAGTCATAAACCTTGCACTGCATCTGGCCTATGCTCTGCACAATGCAATTCATCCACAGCCCCTCCCAGATGTTCTGCGCCACCACAATGTTGTTGCCAATGAAGGCTATCACCTTCCACATGGGCAGGTCACAGGAGATGATGGAGCCCAGCCATCCCACCACCGAGAGCACCATGCCCAAGATCTGGAAACCTGCTGAGGCCATGATTGGGTGGGAAGGTGCCTGTCTCTCCGCAGTAACTTTCCTTCCAAGGTACGGCTCCTCCCCCTCAGCCCCAGCACAGGTGCTCTGTGTTGCAGCCCAGCAAATTGCAATAGGCAGCAGACAATAACAGGCAGCCTGACCATGTCCCCCATCACTACCAAGTCCTGTGTTTTGGATGATTTTGTTAGTTGTTTTAAAAAAGTCTCATCCACATCTTCTTCCTGATTGCATGGTCTATAGTAGACCCCTATCACGACATCACCCTTGCTTTTTACCCCTTTTATCCTTAACCAGAGACTTTCTGCAGGTCTGCCACCCACTTCCATCTCAACCTAAGTCCAAGTGCATACATCTTTGATATACAAAGCAACACTTCCTCCCTTTTTCTCTGCCTGTCCCTCCTGAACAAGCTGTACCCTTCTATACCAATATTCCAGTCATGTGAATTATTCCACAAATTTCTGTGATGCCAACTATGTCATATTTGTGATTATTCACTAGTATTTCTAGTTCTTGCTGTTTATTCCCCATACTCCTTGCATTAGTATACAAACAGCTAAGATGTTTGTTAGATTTCCCCTCTATATTCCCTCGTCTCTTCTTTGTCCATGCAATGATTTCCCATGTTCCCCCCCAGATTCTGACTCTACACCCAAGTCTCCATGTTTTTGGACTTATCTGTGGGCTTTTTGTCTCCTGCCAAATCATTCTTGTTTTATTTTGGCATCACATTGCTATCATTTTGGTCAAAAGAGTAGCCAGTTTTAAAAAATATGCAATGAGGGTTGCCATACTGAAAAAGACCATGGTCATGTAGTTCAATAGCCTGGCTTCTAGTTGGTGTTTCAGAGGAAGGTGAAACAAACTCATAATGTATCCAGCCACTATTACTTCATGGGCCTAATAATGCTAATTCTCTCTGACCCCTGCTGGTGATCAGCTGATGCACTTGCAATTTTTATCCTAGCTAGTACAATAGGTGTCATTGTTAGTCATGGAAGCAAATCTCTTTCCAGATGTATTAGTTTTAATATTGTTTGGCAATCTAAAGGTTAATTATAGTCTACATCTAAAATATGTCCTTATGGCTATTGTAAATACCTTGTGAGGTGGGTTGTGGTTTTTTTTTTTTTTTGGATTGTTTTTTGAGTTTCCTCCCATCGCTCCCTCCCCTCACATGTTTCTGATCTTGGCCTTGATGCTGTAGCCAGTTCTGCATTTGCTTTTGCCCAATAGTGAGTAGGAGATGGGAGGTGATTTTACTGCTGCAGACAGCACTGGCGACACTAATACTGGAATACTGTGTATAGTTCTGCTGTCCAGGTTTTTAAAAAGAAAGTTAAAAAACTGGAGAGGTGCAAGAAGATCACAAAAATGATTTGAGGCCTGAAGTAAATGCCAAGAACCAATGACTGGAAGTTAAAGCCAGACAAATTCAATTTAGAGATAAGGCACAAATTTTAACAGTGAGGTTAACAGTGGTCATGGAACAAACCACCAAGGAAAGGGGTGATTCTCCATCTCTGAGTCTTCAAATGAAGACTGGATGCCTTTCTGGAAGATATGTTTTAGTCAAACATAAATTATTGGGCTCAATTCAGGGGTAACTGGGTGAAATGCAATGGCCTGTGTTATATAGAAGATCAAACTAGATGATCTAATGGTCCCTTCTGACCTTAGATTGATAGATTTAATGAACTGAAATAAGGGTGATGCAAAATATTTTTTGGCAGTTTTCCTGCTCCCATGAGCCTCCACTCTCCGCTATTCTCTGCGAGATTACAGCTTAGTTGGGAAAGTGGAATCAGTCTGAAAAGGAACAGATGAAGCACACAGCCCTACATATTCCCATACACATATCCATTACAAACAAAATATTAGAATACTTATGAAGCACAGGGTGTTAAAGGCAAGCTTAGGGCTTATCCAAAGCCCACTGAAGCTAATGAGTGTCTTTCCGTTCACTTCAATGGTTTTTGATTCAGGCCCTAAGTGCACAGTGGAAAAGCATGCGCTGAAAATTTTAGATTGATTGAAGCGCCATATTGATTCTGACAATCGCTACACATGAATAAAAACATAGTAACAATTACTCCTTCTTAAAAATGAGAGACGTGAACAGTCAGTCTCTCTCTCTTGGGACACCCCTACAGAGTCTATAGTTTGGAATACCACAGAGGCATTTAGCTAGAGAGTAAGCACAGTTACAGCCATCTATCATAGTGCAAATAAAGTGACTCAAAGAAAAAAGTTCCAAACAGGCACCTTTGGGTATTTCACTCATCCCAAGCAATCCCTTAGCTATTGCTGCACAACACAGAATATAGTTGACTTCTGAGAGCCATTCACAGGCAGCCACTTTTGAATAGCTGTCTAGTTTGCTTTGCTATTTCTCTGTTTTTAAATGGAAGAGCCATTGTTTCCTATGGATGTTTAGTGCCAGCTTCAAATAAACTGCCTTATTTATTGTAAGCACTGTTTTTCCCCAGTAACATTGATTTTTTTTGGTTCAGTGAAATTATAAATATTATTTTTAGTTTAAATATAAATAATACTGTGAATAAGCTGTTTGATTGTTCTAAAAATAGTTTCTCTGTTCTAAACCAATCCCTAGATCGAGAGAGAGAGAGAAAGAGAGCGAGAAAGAGAGACTGTGTCTATCTGTCTGTCTTCTAGGAGACAGGGCACCTCAACTGTGTGGCTTGCCTTTATTTGAGAGAAGAGGGTTATTTCTGAGATACCAGTGGCTTATCTGGAAGTATATTTACCATACTTCAGTACCAGCACGTCTCTCTTCAGAATGTGGTTCAGAAGTCACTAAAGGAAACCACACACTGTTAAGACTAAACATTCTTGAGTAAGCTTCAGTTATGGCAAGTTCAACTGCAGAGGCTGTCGAGAGTGCAGTTACTGACATTTTCCAAATAAATAAAGCAAACAAGTTACTTCAGGAAGAAAATCACATCTATATGATTTATAATAGTGGGAGTTAGTCCATCAAGGCAGGATGAACCCAGTGAACCAGGAGTAATAGGCCACCCATGGACTTCAGCTTTGCCTCCAATGCCTGAGCTCATTTCTACCTGGTCCATAACAACTGGTGTGGACCTGCTTTTTTTAGTACTGTGCAGACTTCCAGAAATGCTCAGCCAGGTCTCAGAGTTTCAATATGGGTTCATATTAATAGGGAAAAAATATAGGGATCTTATTTACAGCCTTCTGGCAGCAGGTAGGTAGAAAAAAAAACACCCCTCCAAAATCAATGTTTGCTTTACTGAGGGCCTCCTTAGGTGTACATTGGAAACAATTCCGTCTGTCTGCCACAGTTAAGTCACCCTGCAGCCTAGTGTGCCAGCCAGTAGTAGTCAGCGGTCCAGAATCAACAGATTGCTGCTGTTGAGCAGTACCAGACCACATGGCCAAAAAGGGATGGAAAATGCTATATGTGACACAGCACCTGATGAATGATGATAATGAACAAAAAGCATAATGGGGGCAAATGGGCATCTCAGCTCCTTTTCCTCCAAACTGTGACATGACATAGCCGCTGGCACCACTAATGTAAGGGATATTTTTAGCATTCTGGGCTCCTCCTATCTAGTATAAGCCAACCCTTATCTTTCTTCTTCCCATCATTGGCTCCCAGCTCAAAGGAGTGACCATTATTTACATCATGGGCCTGATTTTCCACTGCCTTGCACTTTGTGTAATCACACTGGAGATCTCACTTTATATCCATTTGACACAGTTTTAGATGACTCACTAGCATGTAAGGTGGTGAGAAATCAGGTTCTGTGCACTGGATCATAGAACATACGGATATGCAACTTTCTCGCTATCACACCTACTTTTGTGCATGCCTGGACACATGCACGTAAGTATTTTACTACTAGGTTCCTCCAACTTCAATGATTTTTGTTTTACTATGGAGATTTCTCTTGAAATTCTTATTAAAAATCAAATCATTCAATTTCTCCAGCTCGCGTCATGCTAACTGATGAGACACAAAACTTCCATATTCCAAATCCATTCCATTCTATATGCTAATAGATGAGCATTGTTGCAGTCCCCCACTGGAACATTTATGCTTCATTAATTCAGAAATTCAGAACCACGAGCTCCATTGTATTACAGGCACCAGGTGAAATTCTTATCAGACAATGCTCCCTAGGCATTACTGGGTGACAAGATACACCAGGCAGGAAGTGCTTTTCTTGGTGATCACCATGTCTCACCTAGTGTTATACAAGGAATATATCTGAAAGCCAAGTGAATTTAACCACTTGAGAAGTGCCATAAGGTCTGAAGTGCTATTATGAACTAGAAATTATACATACAAATACAGAGCTATTGGATCTGCACAGGTGCTGGGCAATGTAGATGGGAGTACAACACCAGCACAAGCCAGCTCCAGTTGTTCCTGAAGGCTATTTCTTGAAAACAAAAGAAAAGAAGCTTACGTACTCCCTAAAAGCATTAGCTGCCAATCCTGTGATCATATCTGTGGTGGGAAGACCCTTCAGCCCTATTGAAGTCAATGGGTCTCCAGATGGGTGCAAGGTTCTGCCCACACAGATCTGATTGCAGTGCACCACCGAAGCACGATTACTACAGCACAGATGTGCTGCGTCGCTTACTATCAGTCTATTATGCTGCAAATAGTTATTTCGTCCTTTGCTCAACACCTGCAGTGCACAGCACCATTTACGACCCTGGCCCAGTCTTCTGCTAGAGCTGCTACTCACAAACAACAAGCACTTTGGGGGTTGACCTTCTGTACGCTTGCCAGTTCTTCCAGGGCTTTGTTTATGCACTTGGCACTCACTTCAATGAGCCACACTGGAGCAAGCAGTTAAAGTTCTTTCTCCTGAAAAATATTAGAGGGCTTTGTTGCAACTCTTCAGAATACTAGCTCAGCACTCACCCCATTCAACCTGCTCACTAAAAATAATCAGTGCATGGTAATCTGGATTTCTCAGGTAGTGATTCTATCCCTACCAGAGTGTGAAATGGGTTTTTCCACATCATTTACTGTTTTCCTATCATTCACGAAACCTCTTTTTGCCGTGCATAAATGGTCACCTCTCGTTTATACATCGCTATGGCGCATAACTCCTAACGGACCAAAAAAAAAAAAAAAGACAAAGCTAACATTTACTCACTACATCCACATATGGTGCACCAAAAAAAATACCCTGCCCTGCCACCCACTCTTCTCCCCTCCGGTCAAAATTTTGATGGGGGAGAAAGGTTTTCTAAAAAGGTTTATGTATTTATACCTGTCTTAATTATACTCATTATCAAGTTATTTCACTCCACACTCATTTGGTGTGACTATGAATAAACCCAACAGACGATAGAGAAGGAGGAGTGTTGCAAGCATACTATTCATGTGGGTGGCTGCCTTAAAAACCCCATTTTGTTTACTTCTCTGGCAGACAGCCTGGAAATGCTGCTTATCGATAGTATTTGACTGAGTAAGCACCACAGTGTGTTCTCAAAACACCATTTCAACCTCAAAACACTCTTGGGAGGTACAGTGCATAATGTATGTGCTTTTTACAGATAGGTAAACTGAGTCACAAAATGGTTTTAAGCAGTCACACATTGACTCACTGGCAGAGTGACGCTGGAACAAACCTCAGGCTCCTGGAACTCCTAATCCTCCTGCATTAGACAGCACAGTCTCCCAGTCAGATTGCGTGGTTAGCTGAATGCCATAAAGCCTCTGATGTAAATATACACATTCTTCCTGTCGTTAAACATGTGGGTACCTTGTGAATAGCTGTGACACTGGATTAGAATCAAACAATATTATTTATGGTTGAGATGATTTCGCAATGGCAATCCAAAAAAGCGAAAAGAAGCTAGCAGTGCATATTTAGGAACATAAGAATTGCCATACTGGATCAGACCCAATATCCATCTAGTCCAATATCCTGTGTCTGACAGTGGCCAGAAAAAGATGCAAAAGAAAAAGAAAAATATAACTTCTGCTGAAGAGACTACATAAGGACACTAACCTCTTCTCCACCACAACCCCAAAGGGACATCAGGTCATAAGACTGAGGCAAAGTCGGGAGGGTTTTAATCACATATAGACACCAATCAAAACTGAAGCCAGAAATCTAAGTTTTTTGGGTGGATGGGAAGGAGGAAAACAACCATAAAGAGTTTAATCCCATGATCCAAATACACCTCCAGGTATTGGTTATGAGGGAGATTCAAAACAAGAAACAATTCTGGATGGAAGAAATATGGCAATCGTAACTGGGCCACAATACCTAGAGAGGAGCTTGTGAGATTTTGATCCCATCAATCCTGAACTAGAATCTTAAACTTGATTCGGGCCAGAACTAGAGCTGGTCAGGAAACAGTATAATTTTCCATGGAAAATTTCAACTATTTGTCCAAAAAAAAAAAAAAAGATTTTCAACCTAAAACTAAAAGTTTTCAGCCAAAAAGTTTTCAGTGAAAACGCAACAATTTCCCTGGAAAGCAGACACTTTTTACAAAGTAATTTATTTAATTGAAACCTCAGTTTTCTATCCAAAAACAATTCTAACCAGCCTTACTCTTAACCCAAATCCTGAACAATAGACTGGATGAACATGGACCCAAACCCTGCCTCCTCAGCCAATTTCTAATAAATTAACATTATTGAGGTGACAGATGCATGTAGAACATCATGGAATCATTAAAAGAAGCCTCAGAAATCAATTCCTTTTCAGTCTTATTTGAATGACCTCTCTCTTCAAGTTTAATAAAATGGAACCATCTTCTGCTGGTGAAAGTGACTGTTACATAGAAGCTCATCTTTTTGGTCTCTCTGTTCCCTCTCTGCCTGAGTGACCACTATGTTCTCTTTCTGATCTGCCTTGGAATTTCCCCTGGCTGACCATGACCACCATTTTGTTTTCTTTTATCCCGCTTTCCCACTCCTCTCTCCTTTTGTGATCTCCATTCAATCAACCTTTCTTACTTCACTGCTACTCGTAATGCTCCCACTTTCACTGACTTCCATAGCATCTGCTTCCAAAGCTAGCCTCTCCTTTCCTACCATTCTGTTGTCCCTTCGATCCATCTAAGCATTTATACTATGCTCATAACTTTAGTAGTTGAACACCTACACCAGTTCTCCCCTGCCACACACTGCTTTAGGCTGGAGGCAGCTAATTAGAGAGAAACTCACCTGCAAGGGACAGGCAGAGCTTCTCCAAAAGACAGGAAATTGGAAGCAGAGAAGGTGGCAGGCAGAAGTCTGCAGTCACTCCCTGGGAGGAGTGTTTGGGTGGCTGCAGAGCTGAGTTGCCTAAAGTTACTCCCTGGGAGGAGGCAGTGAAGAGCCTGGCAAACCCAGAGAAGCGGGGAGGGCCAGGAGGTATGGAAGTGGCTCAGGGAAAGGCAGCAAGGTGCAGGGAATGGGCCTTGGTTGCTGTGTAGAGGGTCCCTGAGCCGGAACCTGGAGTAAAGGTGGATCTGGGATTTCCTGCCAGCCACTGCTGAAGCAGAAGACTGACTCAGACGGCCGGAGAGCAGGAACCTTGATACACTTCCCCTGGAAGGGGAGACCACAATAGTGACCGAGCCAGCTGAGTTACGAAGAGGCCGCTGCAGTTCCTGAAGTGAGAGAAGGGCTGCAGAGGAGAAACTGACAGGGTGTAACCACTGGAAGGGGCATCGGCCTGACCAAGCTAATCTCCGGAACTGCCAGGAGGCAGCGCCATTCAGCGATGAGTAGAGCAACCCCACCACAGAAGTCCATGAGCTAATCCCACTTCCTCCATATTAAATGCATCCTTTCATCACTTCTCTCTCTCGCTTTCTATTTCTAAACAACTTTATTTCTCTTTGTTCATTTAGTTTTATGCTTTCAATGCCAGCTGATTGTAACAAAGTTATGACACAAAGTTATGACTATTAGTAAGAGACTGACATTAATTTTCTGGCCCAACCCACGTGAGTGGGATCAGTATCCACTGAAACATATTCAGGCATTGTCTCTCTAATTTCAATGGTAAAAGGTCACTAATCAGTTTGTATGCACTTACAGTGATGACATTTCTAGCTCCAGTAATTGTCTGGAAATTCACTTTGTTTCTGTATCACCAGCAGTGGTTTTTGCCCTCCACCTCTGTGTTCATTAAATGTTCTTCTTTGCAATTTGTCATGACAGCAATACAACTGCAAAATAGTTGCTTTCATTGAAAGCATGACAGTGCATATCTTGGGCTGGCCACCTTTTGCATAGTCTTGGTATTACCTTCACTTCTATTGCAAACTCTGGACTCTTCCATTTATTTACCTTTGTATTCTATTTTTGTACCTCAGTGTACATTTTTAATTGGAAACACTTCATTTATTTCACTGCATGACAGCACTTTCATTTGGGAAGCACAGTTTTCACTTGCCCCACTAATATCTACAGCTCTCTGTGAAGTCAAGCCCACGTCAGGCAACAACCTGGTTTTTGTCTTGGTTACCAACTACATCATACACAAATGATTCGGAGTCCATCTGATAGCTATTCAAATTCACATGACTTAGCTTTATCACATAGGCCTGAAACAAATGGTCAATGGTCTCACCTGGCAGCTAATTTCTTGTGAAGAAATTGTCCCTTTCTCAAGAGAAAATCTTTGTGAATCTCTGTATTCTTGACTTTTCTGAATGGATTGGTCTAATAGTTTGCAGTTCCCTTTGTGTTCCTACTGGAATATATTGTAGATGTCCAACACCATTGGGCCTGCAACTTGTATAGTTGTGGAAGGTTTCATCGCCTATGGTTTCTCTGCAATGCCACTTGCTTAAGGGAACATTTGAAAGCAGAGTTGAGCTTTCAGACTCTCAAAGGGCAAGACAAATGTTTGGGTTTTTTTTTAAAGTGTTGTAAGTTGTATTTTATTTTACCATTAGGAATAACATTCATGGTGTTGTAGTAAACGGGCTCCATGGTTAGCAAAACTCTAAATTTTGCTTCAGCATTTCATTGAACAGCATTTCTTAATTTGGAATATTTCAGCCAATCAAAGTGCAGAGTTATATAGTTACTGATACATAACTGCATAGATCTTTCCCTTTTCCATTGGTTTCCTCACAGATCTTTTTTTGATTGTAGGTGCCTGTTTTGCATAATCACTAAATAGTTGTTTATTATTAGCTGCACAGTCTGGGAATCCCTGTATGCCGATTGGCTAAAATTGGACATCCGCCCATGAAAGCACAGCAATCTGGATGTAACATCTATTTCCATGCAAGTAAATTGTTACACCTATGTAAGCATACTGTGAGTATGCAAAACTTTCTACTCTGGTCACTCTACTCTGGTTTGTTCCTTGAATTTTGCCAGCAATCAAGATACTGCCTCAGTGCCTCAACCTCTTCAGCTGAGACAGAAGAAAATGTATATGGAACAGAAGGTGGGGGGAGCAATGAAAATGGGTCTGTGAAATTTCTGAAAGGGAAAATGATTAAAAAGAAAAAGCAGAAATGGGGGGGGGGTGCTTCTCTTATTTCAAAAGATTTCTCTCCTTTATACACTCTTCTCCCTAAAATAACGGTCAGATCTTTTGACCAAATTCTGATGACCTTACTCAAACCAAATAGCACCTTAATCCACAAGAGTGGATCAGTGAATCAGAACTGCTCCATTGTAAAAACAAGTATGTTACAGCTGTTCTGGGGAGACTAGCCCTGCTGGCCTGTAGAGAGTGAATGGGAGGAGGCAAAGGGTATAACAGATAGGAATGGAATGAAATGGTGGAAAAGAAGAAAGGGAGGTGACAGAAAGAGAATAAAGAATGGCCCAAAACAGACTGTTTTTATAAACAATTTATCTTTTGGTGGTTTGACAGCCCAGCAAGATTATTATTGTGTATATTTATAATCTGTTAATAGAACTGGATCCTCATGTTTTCATATTATCACTATTTATGGCCTTGATAAGGCAAGCTGCTCCATGCATGCGGACTCGTAACAACTTGTAGGATTGGGGCCTAGTGGTTGTTGAAAGACAATGGCATCCCTACCAATGTATGTCACATCCACATTAACCTCTTGAGTGATCCTACAGTATAGTTTCCATTTCACAAAAACATGTGGGTGGCACTGAAGTTCAGCATATTATCCTTAGTCCAGAGGAAACCCTGGATAGGCTCCACCTTCCCATAGCACAGCTGTCTACCACCCTAATAAACTACTCACCATGTTAATGACCACTATTAAGTGTTAGTTAATTATGTGTGTTTGATGTTTAACCTTTGTTAGTTATTAGATTTGCAAGTATATCTGCAGTCCGCTTAATCTAAAGAAATAGCAAAATGGCATTTCTCTATTGAACCCAAATGCCAAGTGCTCTGCTAAGGTCATTAGAAATCTCATGTTAACTAATCCTGCCAAATTTTACAAGACAGTTACCATAAATATTTTCTTCTCGGTTTGGTCATATCATCTCTAGACATTTCTCTTGTGTATTGATGTGAACTACAAATATGTAAGGCTTGGACTTCCTAGTATGAAGAATCCTTTACATAAACAGGATCGTCAATAATATTTTGGCACGCTGTGTGCAGTACTTGTTTTCCACATTTTTGTCTTATCTGTGTCTGAGCTGTCTAATCACCAGCCACTTCACTATTCAAGAGGTCTGCATCTTCAAATTATCTGAAAGATGGGGAAAAATGATTAATAGAGGGTTGCCTGTTTTTTACAGGAACTGGTGAGAATTATGCACTCTGTTTAAAGGCAGAGGCGACTGCACTTCTTGATATCTGGGCTGCACAGTGAATCCAGAGGTATCAGTAAGCCACTTTCTAGTTAAGATTGCAGAGATTAACACTTGAAACAGGACTATAATCCCTCTGTTTCCCAGCTGTATCATAGTGCAGTGGACTGCATGTGTGAGAAAGAGGCACACACTCCTGAATAATGCTAAAAACCATCTATCTCTTCAAGAAGTTAAAGCTCCTAAGGCAGGAAAATCTGCACATCAAGCTTCACTTTGCACTCACATCAATCAGAAGTAACTTCACAGCTAGTAACATCAGGGTAAGATCAGAAGTAAGTCACTGGAAGCCAATACCAAGGTAAAACTGGCATGAGATCAGAACCAAGTTCTTATTCTCTGTGGGCCAATTCTTTGTTCCACTGAAGTCAATAGCATAGTGACACAGACAGACAGCCCTAACTTTCTGCAGTGTGTCATTCTCTGTCAGATGAGCCACTGATCCAAGCCAGTGTTTTGAGGATGATTTTATCAAGAGTCTTGTGCTTTTTGGTGTTTTTCTTAAAGCCCCATCTCCTGGAATCCCATGAACATCTTTTAAAAAAAAAGTAAGTTTCCTGCTTTCGTTGTTACACAGGAAAACACAAATCCTAAAGGTTCAAATACGAGAAAGCAAAAAGCAGCAGCCCAGTTATTAAATCTCATGATTTTTAGGCCAATTTCATTATTTTTGAACGCCTGGGGTTGGTAATACTGGCAAGCTTATAGAGAGGGCATTAGTATGATGGAGGCAGACCAAAAGATAGCAAGGGCATCCCAGAATGAAGAGATGGGCAAAAACACAGTAGGGAAGGAGACAGGTATCATGTGGATTTGAAGTACCAATAGTAATTAAAGGGAAGAGATGAAGTGAATTCACTAATCATGCAGAATGAGAGAAGGGGAGGGAACTAATAATGTGGCAGTTCTTTCAGTTTTTAACTTGAAAAAAAACCACCCTTCCTTTTAATTTCTTTTTACATTCACAGTGTTTTCTATTGCAGAACTGCGTTACATTTGCCATATTTTAATGGGATTTTAGACCTGAATTTTCCCACTTCTTCTTGCTAATCAACTGTAAAAATGTCACAAGAGTGAATGGAGAGAGTGATTTTTATACCGCTGACAGATCAAGGTTGAATGACAGACGGTGCCTTGCCTGTCTGATATGACTTCTATATGCTAGATAAAAATGATTGGAATTAATATTTGGTGGCCTGGAAGTTATTCTGTGGGATTTGAAGTGACTTAACTTGCCTGGAAATAGGTGGTAGTTCTGTCTTCATAGTAATGAAGATATTCTAGTCCAAGCAGCATTGGAGGAAAAGGCACTGAGTTCTTATGCAATTACTCAATCAAACTTAGCCAATTAAATCATTATTGGTGTTTGCTTGTAGGTGCATTTCTTGGTCTCCTTAGTATGACACAGGTGTTTGAAGTTGGAGAGGAGCCCAAAATGCTGAAATTAAGAGGAAAGATAGGTCACAAACCAGAGCACAATTCAAATTGTAGCTTATCAATGCATAGCGAGATAATCTACAGACCCTCCAGGCTGCTTCTCCAGCTGTCTATGACACCACTTGGACCCTCTGGGTCTCCCCAGAAACAAGCCACTCAGCTACTCCTTCCTCTTCTACCTGAATCCTCTCCCCCCCGCCCCCACACCACACCACCTGCGCTTGACACAGAGAAATGCATTCACCCAGATTCTCATCAGCCATTCCCAATGGATCTCACTCAGAGCTGCAAGAACCATGCCTCAGGCAGAGAAAAGATGAAGTGAGACTGTCATGTCCCAGTGGGAACTACTAACATTACAGCCTGTCCCCTATACAGTGGAGCTTTCCCTATAGCCCTGAGGGAATGGAACCAGCTAAAGAACTCCATGACAGGGAGCGACTGACCAGGCAGGTTTCCAGAGGACACCATGATGATATTGCTTGAGAGGGATTCCTGTTGGAACAGCTGCTGGGATTCCCCTTATGTATTATGTAGAAGCCTTGAGCCCAATCCCTTATAAGTCAGGAAATCATAATTCAAAGAGGTAAGGGGATCATTTGTGATGCTGGAAGGAGAAGGGCAGAATGCTGAGGAAAGGCCCCAGTGGAATTTGCAGAAGAAAATCAAGGTCTGTTTCCTTAACTGATGGGAATGGCTACAGCCTTCATTACTGGATACTTGCCATCCACCAGGGAGTGCGGGCTCTGGCAGGAACTCCTGTACTTTGGGGGCCTCCGAATTATTGTGAGCTTTGGATCCCAGAACAAAGTTCTTTCCTGATGCAGCTTGATCAAGTTAAGGCAGCTCCACAAAAATGTATCCTGTGTAGGGAAAAGGAGAGGACAGATGAGACTACAGTGGATATGAAGCCATGGTACAGTGAAATCGCCTGTAAGTGTGATGAGGATGAGGCCATTATCCATTACATTCCCTGGGCTTGAGAAGGGGGCTGCACTGTACTGCACCTCTAACAGCGTCCAGTACAACTAATGGGGATGGACTGATTTGTCTCTCAAGTTACCCCAGAACTTGATAATGGAACTGCTCTACTGTACCCTTCATATCCTCCCCCTCTGCATGGTACATGCAGCCATGCAACAGTTACTTGTTACTACAGAACATTTCCTAGGAGAGTGAAGGAAAACGAGGATATTCCCATTGCCCATCACATAGTGCTTGGGAAGGAGGCTGTTCTATTACACCTCAAATACCACCCAGAACAGGGGCTAGGGACACACCGAATTACCCTTGAGGTTAACCCTAAGGCTGATCCCAAGCCCTGGAAACTGGACGGCCCTGTATTGACCTTCCCTCCCACCCAGCTCAATATCAACATACAGGCCTGATGAAGAAGGAAACCTCCATACGCCACTTACCAGATGCAACACTTGTATGTTGTAAGGACACAGTGACACTGTCGATGGCAGGAGCCCTCGGGATGTGGCTCACCCTATTGCGATTTCCCTACAAATATGCAAAACAAAGGACATGTATGCACACTTTCAGCTGGGGGCATGATTCTGAGCTTGAGGAGACACACCCATGCTAGCTCCGATTGAGCTAGGGCACTGTAAATAGAGCATAACTGCAGCAGCGCGTGTGGTGGGAGGGGCTAGTCACTCTGAGTAGGTGTCTATCGTCTCAGCAGTACGTACACGGGGTGGCTAGCACCTCCCACCATGCGCGCTGCTGCGGCTACGTTCTATTTTTGGTGCTCTAGCTCAATGAGAGCTAGCGTGCGTCTGTCTCCTCGAGCTGGGAATCGCACCCCCAGCTTGAGGTGCAGATGCGGTCTCTGACTTTGCCATTGTTTCTCAGATCAGTAATTGCAACACAGAGCAGAGCCTGATAGTCCGAAACAAAGTAGGGGGGAGGTCACAGACTAGAGCACAGATTACATTGGATCCTTTTGAAACCCAGAGAAATCCCATTGAGATGCTACAGGCCTGCTGCCTTCCCCACCTCCTTCTCCCTCTCCCACCCAAGGAAGCCTCTTCATCCCTGCCATAACCAAGACATGTCGCTATGCTCTGCCAGTACCCTGTCCCCCTGAGACAGCCCTGACATTTCCTGCTTCCTCCCATCTGCTCCTAGTCTCTGTCTCCTCAGTTCTCACACCTCTGCATTCCAGTCAGGCTGCTGCTCCACCTCCATGCTGCCTGGGGGCCAGCAGTGGAAGCACATGGGCACAAGAGAGAGTCTCCCTGCTCTCAGTTCCTGTAGCTTACCACAGCAACTCCTGGCAGATGGAAGCAGCGACTGCCACGAAAGTCCAGCTCAGCCGCTGCAGCGCAGGGACGGCGAGTGGAGCATGCGCAGCAATTCTGTGGGGAGACGTGCTGAAATTCAGAGATAACATGCTGAGGGAAACTCAGCCATGGGTGTTTAACATTAAACTATTAAGTCCATATTGAAGCCCCTATCTGTATGTGTGTGTCCTGGTTTTCAAGAAAGCTGAGCATCCACCAGCTACTATTGAAGTCACATGGATCCTGCATGTATTGTCTTGAAGAAATACAGATAAGACATCCTAAGCTACATAACTAAATAAAATGCTGATCAGGCAAAGAAGGTCATTAAAAAAGGTGGGAGGTGTGGGAGGAGGGGGGGGGGACCTCACAGGCCTAGACCAATACCAATAGAGAATAGCTCTAAAAATGTTTCCAATAGCTTTTTAAAGTGAGGAAGGGTGGGCCCAAGTGGATGGACTTCCATGCCATAGGGGCCATCACAGCAAAGGATCACTCACCCATCAAACTAAGCGGCAATGACGGGACCCCTAAAGGGCATGCAAGCGCATCAGAGCAGAGATTCCCAAGGCTCAAGGAGGAGGTCTTGAATACAGCAGGGTTCCTCCTAATTAAGAACTCAAACAGGCCTATTAGACACAGCCTGCAGGGACAATACAGAGCCTCACCCCATGAAGGGGCCCTGGGAGCTATAAAGTCTTCCTGGACTCCCTGACTTGCCCACTACTACACACTTGCTTTTGGGGTGTATCCTGCCCTCACAGGTTTGAGCCAGCTCAAAGGGAGAAGCAGGCCCATGGCGCAGGTACTGTACAAACATGGGTGAATGGCTCCTTTCCCCCTATGGGCCTGGCAGAACCTGTCCCCTAGAACACCCATCAATGAATGTGAGTCTGTTTCATGTTCTTCCATCTGAGAACCCTGAACGGTTGTTTTTGGAGTTTCCTATTTGTAATTATTAATGAATAATTGCTTAGGATTCCCCAGAGCTAATTAACCTAGTTTTTGAAACAAAAAAAAAATCCCTAAATTGAGGGGTATGATGAAAGTCATTCTTTTGTATAATTCAGACCAATGGTTCTCAAACTTTTGTACTGGTGAACCCTTTCAAATAGCAAGCCTGTGAGGGTGACCCCCCCTTATAAGTTAAAAACACTTTTTTATATATTTAACACCATTATAAATGCTGGATGCAAAGCGGGGTTTGGGATGGAGGCTGACAGCTCGTGACCCCCATGTAATAATCTCACGACACCCTGAGGGGTCCCAACCCCCAGTTTGAGAACCCCTGATTTAGACTCATCAACCAACTCTAGGTGTTTAGGGTACCAATCTCTTTCTTAAAAGTGCAGAGCGAGAAGCAACAATAGCTGTATGATAAAAAAATATACAGAAAGTCCTATTTTATTAGCCATTTTCCCCATGGCAGGATCATAAAAGCAGTTGTTCTCACTAACGAAATAAAAAGTGATCATTTAAAGTCTTTCTGTATAGCACTTTCCCCTCAATATAATATTATGATATGAGCAGCTACTTTGACACAGTATGTAAAAGGATAGTTATGTAAAATCCAATATTAATAGACCAAGATAAAAATAAAATATGCTAAGAAATGACTAAAAGCCTGTGTCTTAGGGTAGAAAGGATGAATTTCACTCATGGGGCAAACAATCCCATAAGGTCTTTTGCATCCCTTAACCCAGCGGTTCTCAAACTTTATTGCACTGCAGTCCCCTTATGGCAACAAATTACTACATGACCCCCCGGGGGAGAGGAAGCTGGAGCCCAGCCCTGCCACCCCGGGTTGGGAGAGAGGGGGGCCAGAGCTCTAGCCCCGGTGTCCTGGGTAGCAGTGGAACTAGGGCTTCAGCTTCAGCCCTGGGTCCCAGCAAGTCTAATGCTGGGCCTGGCAACTCCATTTAAATTGGGTTGCGACCCACGTTGGGGTCCCACCCCACAGTTTGTGAACCGCTGCCTTAATCCTTGTGATTGGATGTGTGTGGTGGAACTCCATGCAATCCTTGAATAGGCTGTTGAATAAGGGAAGTTGGAGGAGCGAACAGGATTGGGGGTTGTGGTGGGAAGGACATTAACCTACTCTGACTCCAGGCTGCAGTGTCTTTCTCTGGTTCCCCCTTTGTGATGGGGCTCTTCCTTAAAAGGTAGTCTCCGGCACAGCCCAAAGATGCTCTTTGGAGAGACCTATGCCAGGGAAGGCTACTACAGCCACAGTATTAGGAGGGCTTGGAAACACATGATGACATCCTGGCCCCATTGAGGTCAATAACAAAAAATGCACATGATTTCAATAGAGCCAGCATTCCACCCAGAGCCTCCCAATGTGGATAGTCCTGGCCTCCTGCTGATGCCTTGGGATCCATGTGGAACCCTGGGGATCTGTACAGTTTGGGAGTCAGGCCAAAATACTGTACTGATGGGGTGAGGGAGGGGAAATCCCTCCTCTCCCAACAATATTAACAAAGAGAAATCACTGCAAGGAGAATGTTGTATAGATTTTCTCCTCCTTAGTCCCTTCCTTTGGGTTTGCCACATGAGAGGGTGATGTTGATCTTAATAATTCTGTTGATGATGCGTGAGCCAGAATAGAATCCAGCTCACTCTGTCTGAGCTCTGCAGGAGAAAAAAGCAGTAAAATCTTTATGTCTTCAAAGTCAGCAGGGAACGGATCTGCTGGGTTAGATGCAGCCATTTTCTTGAGAGTCATTTTTCATAGAAGAGCAACCAAATTAGACAGACACAGAGCTAGACCATTTTTGTTATAAGAAAGAACCCTGTTTAGGTCTCCAATTTTGTCTTATTTAAAGGAGAACAGCACCTATTTTGCTCAGCACATCAAGGAAAAGTCCACAATGTCAGAATCAGGTCCCATCATGACAATCTATGAAATCTATTTTTAAGTTTTTAATTGACATTTCTGAGCCTAGTGCTGGAAGCAGCTGTAATGAAGTCATTTATGACACTGGCAGAGCCAAGTGAAAGACTGTAAACCAGATTCCAACTTGCTTTTATAATGGTTAACTATCAAGTAATATTTAAACAAAACATTTTCATTTAAAAACATTTTTTTTAAACTGTTAAACTAAGCAGGTTGGGAACTGGTTTGCTCCATCTCTTCTGTATGAAGATTGTGTAAATTTTAAGATAAAGTTAGAAATCCTGGTTCTGTTACATCAATGGAATAAACATTTGGCCTTAGATCTGCAACAGACAAAACAACCATTGTTTGGGTCCTTGCTAAACTGGATGTTCTGTAACATTGCTGAGCTGTCCCCCTAACTTACATTGTGTCATTTGAGATACTGTGGGAGAATTTGTTTAAGAAAGGTTTTACAATGTTCAGAAAAACGTATATGCCTACATATATAATCACACTGAGTGAAAGTTAATGTTGATCCTGGCTGCAGCTATTAGTGCTCTTTAGACGCTCTACATGTCACTAGAGAATTGTATGAATACTTGTGCTTCGTAACCTTTCTCACCTGCTATCGCTCACATTAGTCATTGCTGATAGCAGAGTTTCAGTTACATAGTGACATGGAAAGTTATTCTGTCCTTAGCCATTAGACTTTTTTGTTCCTGTGGAGATGAACTGGTCATATGTCAACTGTGATACAATATTAGGATCAGCAGACATCAGTATCCATTTCTCTTTCAAGCAGATCAAGGTTTTTACTCACATACAACTACTGAAAAAGAAGAATGTGTCCATCATTATAACATAGCACTATTTTTATATATCACTAGCAAGCTGTCCATGCAATACTCCTCCAAACAAGCTCCCAGCACCAACATTTTCAATGTCAATGGACCAAATTTAGTCCTGCTGCAATAGGATGGAACTCCCATTGAAGCCAATTTGACCCATTCTACCTCATAATCCATTGAGCACACAAGAGCATTTCTGCTCTCATTTCATCTCTGTGACACTGATTAACTCAATAGGGGACACTGTGGTTTAACTAAGAGGTAGGTTTGATCCAAGAAGTTGTTTGCAGACACTGTTCAATCCACCTATCTACAAACTTTACAGATTTGGTCATTTTTGTGGGAAAATTCAACACATGACGTACGTGTAAGAGAACCTCACAATAGTATTTGCCTGGTGAGACTGTTAATCAGGATGGGATAGATAAGTAACTGCCGTACTTTATGTTCTTTCTACATGCACTTTCTATCATCATCATGCTCTTTACTAGGATGGAGTTGATCATATGTCTTGTGATACCATCTCCTTTTGGATGACAATGATTTTGAGGTTGTGAATGGGATTTCCAATCTTCTAGCAGGGAATGCCACAGAGCTGGCATCAGTTACAACATACTGGAGGAGCAGAAGCTTATTTCAACAAGAAAGTGCAAGCATATCCCCATTATTATTATTAATGAAACATTTATATTGCAGTAGTGCCTGGAGGCCTCAACCAGGTAGGGGCCTGATTATGCTAGCCACTGTACAATTGACAGTTCCTGTTTCAAAGAGCTTAACATAGGGCCTGATCTTCAAAGGACCTCAACCCAGCCTCTTCCCCCCACCCTCCAAATATATTTACATCCACAAAAAATTTTCCATGTTTAACTGTAGGTACAAGTGCTAACCACTTAGGGGTAAAATCCTGGCTCCACTGAAGTCAATGGTAAAACTTTAATTGACTTCATTGGTGCCTGGATTTCACCATAAATGGTCTCAACATGCTATCTGTGGGCACAATCAGCTGGTAAAAGGTCTATGTGCTGGCATTTATGAAATCATGTCCACAAAAATAGACTCTCATATCACCGTGACAGGCAGCTGTCATAGGGTGTGGCTGCTCCACAGCGCCCCCTGTTGGTAGAAGATAGCATAGCCAGCAATCCCTGCCTCAGATTTCCTCCGTGAGGTTGGTTTTCTCAGCTTTCCAGACACCGGCCTTTGCTGGAGATGTGGCTTAGCCCTCCAGCCAGGTTACAGACAAACATAACCCCATTTGGGGTAGCAAACTTCTCAAACAAATAAAAAGGTTCTTCTGCCCTTCGGGATTTCTCTGCAGCCCACCCTCTGAGCCCGGTTCATAGCCCCTTTCTGGGCTACCTTTAAGACTCTGTTTCTCTGCTCTAGGCTGCCTGCTCCCTGTGGTTCCAAGTCCAGACTGAACTCACTTTTAGTTCTTTCATTAGGTCCAAGTGTCCATTAAGGTATCACCTGACCTTCTTTAGTCCTGTGCCCTCAGGCTGGGAAGCAGCTAATTAATTATTGTTAGGTGTGCCCAGCCCCAACTCCCCTTAAAGGGGATAGTGACACTGTGATGACAATCTTACAAAAAGCTATATAGGCAGACAGCCAGATAGGCTGTTTTTAAAAATTACTTGACAGATGACCTTATTTGGTAGCGGCATGGCACTCTGGAAACCTCGCTGAGAGTGAAATCAGAAAACACAAATCTTTGCTTTTCATTTGTTCAGAAGTTCTGAACAAATTATTGTAGGGAGGTGCAGAAGGGTATGATATGGCCCTTTACATGTGTGGGGAGAAGGGGAAATATTTTAATAACTCTAGGAAAAGATAGGGAGAGTCACTGATGTGGGATTTGAAGGCAAACTACAGATAAAGTAACACTGGAAGCTTGGAACAAATATGAGAAAAAATTATAGCAAACAATTATCAATGAAATGCTGAGAAATGTTCATTATAAAACTTTTTTTACCTTTTTACTAGGATTAACTGTCAAACTGTTTAAAAATATGATTGGAAAAAAATGGAATAGCACAAGTGTTTATTCATTCATGCTTCCTTTGTGTATCAGATTAATCACGAAGGACAATGGAAAGAATCTAAAAAATGCTGGTTTTATAAGTTAGTCAGAAATGTGAAAAATTATAGACTATGTAAACCAATATGAATCTCTGACGCATATTAAAATAGCTATAATTTCACAGACATTATGTAAGACATTAAAAAATACAGATACCACATATATCACAGGAAATGATTCTTCTGAAAAATTATGCAGCAAGTTTAAAATACCCACCCTGGAACAGACAAGATCAAAAGAAAAAATGAATCATCTCTATTTTGGGTTGCCAAATACCACAATGTCACTAGCACCTTCAGCTGAGTGTCGGTGCTCTCAGGAAGCTACTGTACGCCTTTATAAAGTAATGTTAGTGATTCTTCCCTTAGAAATGTAGTAATCATAAAAACATACCATGTGTATATGTGGCAAATGGTCTAAAACAAGACTGGCCTTTTGCGCCACATAGTAGTGAGATGGTGAGGGCATTTTATTTATTTATTTTTAGATACTGCATCATCATGGCAAATGAACTGGTTAGGTAATGTCTACAACAAAGTCTACACACCTCCTTCCTTTAGGTAATGAAGTATACACACTCTAAGGGCAAACTCAGAGTTGGTGTATGTGGGTGCAACTCCATTGACTTCAATGAAGTTATACCATGTCTGAATATGGCTTAAAATCGCTATTCAGCAGTACTGGCAATTTTCTTGTAATCTGTGCTCTAGCTTTATTAATGTACAGACCGCTCTTTCTTGGAGCCTTAGACCAATACTCCTGGCCTAATCAAAGGAGAGGAAACATTATTAATCCTATTCCTATAAGTGCACTGAATACTAAAGGCTATAGTTATACACAGGGAAAAATGCCTCCCAGACTGTGTAATATTCTGTAGCACTGCTATAAACCATACTGAATTCCTTGTGAAAAAAGAATGCTGAAGTCATTATAATTATCTGATCAATTTTCATTACTGCCATGCTGTCCTCTTCCTTCTTAAAGACTTTAAGGGCTTACTTCTCATTTACACTAGGGCTACTTGACACTGCTCTAGCAGCATAAAGTGGCCATAAAGTGGGAGTAAATTTTGTTTATGCCCACTTTAAGGACACTTTACAGTCTCATGGTTCATCTACACTAGTAAAAGAGGTGTATTTTTCAGCATGTGGTGCTAATGTGGACAAAATGCTTGACAGTTTTCATGTCAGCAGGTCAAAGTGAACACTAGGGGGAGCTTAGGGTGATATAAAGGAGCAGTAAAGTAAGTGAGAATCAGGACATCAAAGTCTCAAAACAATTAACATTATCTTTATCCTCTGAAAGTAACCAACATGTTCTCTCTGTTTGGAACTGCTTCAAAAAACAGTGATAGAATCTAAATGCCACGCTAAACTCCCAGAGCAGAACTATATTCAAACTTTTTCTCATTGTTACTGTAGTTGGAAATAGCATACGAAATGCCCGTGGAAAATATAATCTTGTCTGGACGTGACCCTTTGCGAGAGGCTTCTATATGCAAGATCCAGTAGCTGATCTAGAAACTTGCATTGGGATCCTGGGTGGGATGGGGGTAGCAGTATGCACATAAACATTATGTAAATGAGCTATGAAAATTAACTGAGTTTAAGTAGCACAGCATGATACCTAACACTAACATCTAATTAATGCAAAGATTAATTAAATTCATGCACTAAGATTTCATTAGTGTGCTGTTTACTCCCTCTTTTTAGATCATTAACGAAGGTGTTAAATGAGGATTGGCCTAACACTGATCCCCTGCAGTACCCAACTAGATACACTCCAGTTTAACATTAGCCTTTGCTTATGGTCGTTTAGCCAGTTTTCGTTACACATGAGAGCGTTCTTAACACTTACAATGTTAACAAGTATTACAGATTATTAGCAATAAAAATGATAAACAAATCAATGTTTTAAGCTGGAAACTCACTGAGATGGAGATTTTAGTTCCCTGTGCCACTCTTAAGAGTCCGGTTAACATCCTGTTTTTCAATGGTTGATTGCCAAAATTACTGTACATAACCATCTGCAATATTAAAAATATTAGAGTTTTGGCCTGATCATAAAAGTGTCCATTGTATTAAGATGATGGCAGTTTCTCAAAGAGGCAGACAAAGTTCCACCCAGCAAGCCTTTAATCTATTTTATATTTACACAGAACTTGCCATTCTTCAGTATGTCAGAACAAAAAAAGGATTGTGATCTCCCATGCCTCGAGTTGGCAAAAAAAGAAAAATGAAATGCCACTATAGACCACTCTGTTCTACTGCAGTTACACAGAAGTGATGAAAAATAATAATTAAAAAAAAAACACCCTACAACAGGCAGGGGTTTACTATAGTTACATGCTGCAGAGTTTGCATGTTAGGTGGCTCTTTTTCTGCAAGATAACATAGTTTCTCCCCCAAGACTTGGGTTTTGAATGCAATCCAAATCCTCAATCTGATTTTACATGACTGTGGTCTAATTCTGATTTGTATTTGTCACCACTTTCAGTAGCAGACATTAATTCAGCAGTTTTGCTTGGAGACTGGAGAGGGAGATTAAAAGGACTA
The DNA here is from genome assembly GCF_002925995.2 of Terrapene triunguis. NCBI lineage: Eukaryota > Metazoa > Chordata > Testudines > Emydidae > Terrapene > Terrapene triunguis. The sequence goes on along the minus strand of NW_020664463.1, from coordinate 17,756,955 downwards.
AATCTGTCAAAGGTAAAAGTACCTGCAGCTGTCTGAGATAATCATAATATTCAAGTGTTGAGATTAAATAGCAGATGATGGTTACAACCGATGGAAAGAGCATACAGTGGTTGCCAGTGAAATCTTTGCATTGTAAACTTCTCCAACAAACACTTCGTCACTTTCTTCCATTCTGCCTCCTTATGCATGGAAAAAGTGCCCTCCTGGAACTAATTAGTAAGGTCACTACCCTTCCAAATCCCTCATTAAGACCCACTTCTCCTGCAATACCTACAAGACTCCATGCCACTAACGGCATGTTACATTGGGTAAAGTCAGGATAAATGTAAGTTGTGCACATCACTAGTCTATGAACACCAAATGATGATCTTACTGTTACCTTCATCCCTTCTTCCCTCCTATTGTTTGTTATGCTCACTTTTTGCATCTTGCTTCAAATTAGAATGTAAACTCTTTGGGACTGGGACCATGTTTCTAAAGCAATGGGCCTCCGATCCTGATTGGAGCTATTGTAACATCCACTGTACAAATGAATAATAATAATCCATTTACAACTCTGTAGGGGAAAACTAATATGTGAAGTGCACCGGGAAAGAGCCTATGCAGATCACGAGGACAGGTGAAATGTGCTGTCTGTGAGAAATGGCACTAAAAAAGTAAGCAGTTGTACTTTGTATAACTGTACTTTCCAAACGATTAAGATGTTGCCCCATGGAATCCAAATTGGAGCTAACAAATACATGAATTACTGTTTCTGGGGGGCCATATGCAAAGAAGAAGATTGTAAACTGTTGACCTGGAGGGCAGGGATCAGCATTCGTGTCGCATTCCCTGTCAATACCCGGCCTGGCATAGGCTAGCTAATGATCCAACCAGCGGACCAAATTCAGTGATGAATCCTGGTCACAAGACACGTTGTGAATACGCTAAGAAGACTGGTTTCAGAGTAGCAGCCGTGTTAGTCTGTATCCGCAAAAATAACAGGAGTACTTGTGGCACCTTAGAGACTAACAAATTTATTAGAGCATAAGCTTTCGTGGGCTACAACCCACTTCTTCGGATGCATAT
>NW_020664463.1:17641276-17755487 GCF_002925995.2 Terrapene triunguis | reverse complement strand
TTTGTTAGTCTCTAAGGTGCCACAAGTACTCCTGTTATTTTTGCTAAGAAGACTGTTGACTTGGCACAGGTGGTAAAAAGTGCTCCAACCACTGATGCTACTGAATCCTTCTGATGACTCAGAAAAAAACCCTGTATTGTGACCTGAGTAACAAAAGTGGGCAGACAGTCAAAACTGAATGAGCCAGTTTCATCTACACCATTCCTTTTGACTATTTCCACTAGCTAACCAGCATTATTTTGACCCACTAGAATCTGTAACTCAGCACCAGTGATGGAGAATCCATCATGATCCTTGGTAAGTAGTTCCAACAGTTAATTACTCTCACTGTTCAAAATGTACACCCTATTTCCAGTTTGAATTTGTCTAGCTTCAACTTCTAGTCATTGGATCGAGTTACACCTTTCTCTGCTAGACAGAAAACCCCATTATTAAATATTTGTTCCCCATAAGGTACTTATAAACTGTAATCAAGTCACCCCTTAACTTTCTTTTTGTTAAGCTAAATAGATATTGTGATAGACTCATGGAGTTCAAAGGAATGTTTTCTAAAATCCTTTAATCATTCTTGTGGCTCTTCTATGAATCCTCTCCAATTTATCAACATCTTTCTTAAATCACGGGCACCAGGACTGGACACAATATTCCAGCAGCAGTTGCACCAGTGCCAAGTACAGAGATAAAATAAAGTTTAGCTAGATTTATTTAAAAACAAAAATAATAGGTAAAAAACACCCCCAAAACTAAGCAAAATGAAAAAAGAAATAATTTGGGGCCAAACAAAATATTTTGTTTAATCTGAAACTTGTTTTTTCCCCTTTTTATTTGTTTCAAACAAACAAATTTTTTCCACTTCAGGTGAACTTGGAATGAAATTATTTTTGGATTTTTCGGTTCACACTCAGCTCTACTTATAGTAAAGTCAAATTAATTAATTTCAATGGCAAAATATGTCTACTTACAATTAAAATTGCACTGAATAAATGTCCAAGATTTCCCACCGAGGCACTAACTTGTTATGTGAGATATCACTCATCATTTATTTACATTCATAATTATGAGCAACATTCTCATTTTTTGTTAATTGATTCTGAAATCTTACAAACTAAGGCCCCAATTCTACAATCAATAGTGCACAGGCACAGCAGTCCACCTTCATGCTCTCCACTGCAGGGTCAGAGCCTAAAAGGCCTGATCCAAAGCAAACTGAAGTCTATGGGCAAATTTTCATTGACTTCAAATAGGCTTTGAATCAGGCGCTTTAAGGGCACCATCTTGCATTCCCTACTCAGGTAGGGCTTCCACTGTGGTCAGTGGGAATTCTACCAGAGTAAGAAGTGCAGCACTTCACCCTAAATATTTAAATGTATCCTTTCCTATAATTGAAGTCAATTACCGAAGATCCACTTTAATGAGAAAAAGTGATTTTTGGAATCACAGTATCTTTCAAGAACAGAAATGAGAAATATTCACCACAGATGAGTTTTTACAATACAAGTGACTTCTAGACTTTTTTGTCTCAGTGTAAAAAGATGTGGTGTTTGGTTTTTTTTTTTTTTTTTTTAAGAAAAAACATTCTTCTTCCAATGCTGGAGAATGATCTTCAGAAACAATTTTTTAAAAAATGTTGAGCAGCATTCTTATGACTCAGTATTGACAGTAGTGATAAATAAGACACATGTGATGATAAGATTCTACGGCCCCCAGGGCAGCAATGCATTGATCATGTACCAGGGGGATATGGATAGACTTTCATATGCGGTTAAATGCCTTGCTGAATCAGGGGCCAAATCACAGCCTTTTTCTGTGTCAAAAATACTAATAAATTATATGGACACATGCTGACATCTCTTGTAAACAGCCATAACAAGGCAATGTTATTATCACCACTGCATTTGCCTACGATATCACTAATAGGCCACTGAAGGCTTTAAAGATGACAACATGTGCACAGTTTAATATTGAGAATTTCTTCCAATTATTTTCTTATTTCTAATATTGCAAACCAGTAATAATAATTTTAAAAAATCAAATGAAGTCACCTGCAGATAGTTTCTACTAAACATTGTTTTAGATCAGTCTTGACAAATGATAGAGTCCCATATTTTAAAAAGAAGAGAGATTTTGTAATTTGCAGCATACAGATTTGTAGCATCACGAATCACATGTTTTCATTGCCATTTAGATTTTCAGTTTCTCTCTCTTGCTCTGAAGTGATTGGTTCTTCTTTTAATAAAGTGCTTAATTGCTTCTGTGCACATGAGAGGAATAGTTCCAAACTACACAGGCTACGTTGGCGGACAACTTGATCGAGCTGTTGGAAAAACAAGAAAAAATTAATTAGCAAAAAAACTAGAAATAAATACCAAATTGTAAATAAAACCATTTTGAAATTAAATGCATTGAGTACATGCAGGATTTTAATGATACAATGAAATTTAATCACGTCCATATATCTGATTTTCCTCTAACTAAAATGAATAAATGGCTACCCATAGTTATTCAACAGCTGTCGGTGTTTGTTAGATAATATTAAAATGTCCAGATTATTAAATACTTTGGGGAATCTTACACAAACATAGTACTGTAAATGCTAGATGGTTAGTGTCTTGGTCTGGGCACTTTTAAGTTGTTAGCCTATCCATAGGGTAAACACAACAATATTACTGGGTTTAGTCCCTTGTAATAGAACATCCCGTCTTTGACAGACCTCCAACACATCACTTTTTTCCTTTTCCCATGCACTGTTAGCAGTTCTTAAAAAGATAATAAGCAATGATGCATTCTCTGAAGTGACTAGTCAGTATTTCCTCCAAAAGAACAATCAAATTCCAGCCAAATTACATGACAGTAAAGACTTTTTTTACAGTACAGTAGTCAGATAATTTTAAATATTAAATACTGCTTAAACAATCTGTAAAAGTGTTACGAAAGTTTATTGCACCCTGAATGAATTCTGAAAGAAACAGGGGTTACAAAACTACAACCAAATAGTTCTGATATTCCAGCTGCTGCTACCCCCGGGGCTCCGACAGCGGGGCTCGGGCGGCGATTTAAAGGGCCCGGGCTCTTCGCAGCAGCCGGAGCCCGGGGCTCTTTAAATCACCGCTGGAGCCCTGCCGCTGCTACCCCGGGGCTGCAGCAGCGGGGCTCGGCCGGCAATTTATAGGGCCCGGGTCTCCGGCTGCTGCGGGGAGGGCCGGACCCTTTAAATCACCACTAGAGCCCTGCCGCTGCTAACCCCGGGGCTGCGGCGGCGGGGCTCGGCTGGCGATTTAAAGGGCCCAGGCTCCCTGCAGCGGCCGGAGCCCGGAGCTCTTTAAATCACCGCTGGAGCCCTGCTGCCACTATCCCGATATAACGGGGTTTCACCTATAGTTAAAGGAGAAGAAAAGGGTGGGAGGAGCAGGAACTAACAGAAAGATGTGAAATAAAGCATCACCATTTATATCACTGTATAATTTTCCTCTTAATATACCGTTTTAGCCATTCTACTTACCGAATCCACTAAAATTATTATTTGGGTTGTTTGTGTAAAATAATTTCTTTATAGTTATTGCGAAGAGGTGAAGGACATTCCAGACAATATCCAAACTGCTGATCTGGGTTTGATGGTTAAAACCACTTGACCCAGCAACAACTACACAGTTTCTTAAAGATGAAAGGCTTGTTCTAATGATCCCAGAGTCTTTGAAAATTCCCACTGGTTTTGATATAAAAGACACCACTTCTACAACAAATTGAACACTACATCTAAATGCAACTGAAACCACCTGCAAACACTTCACTTTGAATTTGATGATGTATTTTTGTTGGTCAACACAGAAAAAGAGGTACTAAACATTTTTTATTCACTCACTGTCTCTATTCTGCATATTGCTGGATTCCCCTCCATCCAGGCTGTGGGGAACTCAATAATTCATTCCACTGAGGGCAGGGCCCGCTGTGATAAAAAGGGTGGGGCAAAGTGACAGGATTTGCCCCACAGTGTTGCATTTGCCAGGACATAAATGAATGACACAGTAACATGGTTTATTTTTGGAACTTCTGAATGTTATATTATTAGTGAACAAAATAAATAGCAGAAGCCCTATCATTTATATCTTAATTTTTTTTAATATGAAGCAACTAATATAATAGCAGAGCAATGCTTTCAATGCAACCTTCTTTTGGGCAGCCCTATTTCAATTGAATTTATGTATAATAAACTCCTGGGGCTAGAGTGAGAAGTAGTGGTATAAGTCTAATGAGACATGTAAAGTTATGCCACTCAAGAGAAGTAGGTAATGAAATTCAGAAGAAATCTAATTTTGTACCACATCTGGCAAACTGTGGTGCACCAGTGAGTAAGCAAGGTTTTGAACTGTAATCAGCTTTCTAACAGTCATGCAGATTGCTCATACAGCTGTAATACTAGCAAAATACCAATATGAGGCCATGTGGCCCTGGCAGGCCTTAAGTGGTTAGCATCTGCAAATGGCCACGGTTTATGAAAATATATTATATGCACCACACATCTAGCATTCATGGATTTAATTATAGCTTTCAACAAAAACCTCAGATCCTGTGGTATGTTTAAGACTATGTATTTAGACAGTTTGCTACCCATAAGTTGCCATAATGCTATCACAAATGTTTGCATGAGTGCTATATTCTAATAGATAACAGCTTTTCTATTTTAATACATAGTGCTATGCCAGCCCAATGGTACCGCCTAACTTGTCTTTGAAAAATGCCTTTATGATTTAGTTACAATTTTGACTGAATAAACTATGATAAATATACAGGTTGTCATGAATCTCTTCACTGATATTCCTTCTACTCTCTTGCAATGCAAACGAGACTCTTGCTGAAATACTGTTTCACACAGTGTGACTTTCAGCAGCTCTCTACGTCTCTTATAGCCCACCGAAACTACATCCCTTTTTCCTAGAATTTACGCCCTCCTCAGTCTCTCCACCAGTATTGTACAACAGCTTCTACGTAATTCCTCTCATTTGGCTGCATCATGCACGTCTCTAGCTACAAAGGAACTTTTTGCCATTCTCACTAGTAGTGCAGATGCCATTGCGCCACACACTGCCAGATCTGAATTTAGCTCATATTTTATATAGTTTGATAACACCTGTTACAGACAAGCCATCGGAGGTGTGCATGTGGGTGGGTGGGTGGGCCGAGCCCAGAGCAACATAATCCCCAAAGCAGCAGTGGTTAGTGGGGGCAGGGTAGACCAGGGAGCAATATGAAGGCAAGAGCTCTCACAGCTCATTCCTCTGTGGATCTGGAGGTGTCCTTTTGGTAGTCTCTATAGTTGGAACGTCTTGCCCCACCCCCCTTCTGAAGTCTCCCCCAAGCCTTCAAGAAGATGATTTGTAGAGCTCTCTTCATGGGGAAACTTGCAGTAGTTTTCTGTGCCTCTTATCTTCTCCCTTGGTTTCTCCATAGGAAGGGGAGATATAGCTCAGCTTACGTAGGATCATCTAGTATGGATAGCAAAGAACATTTGGGACCCATTTCTCTAAAAATATCACTAGGTCCTCATATTCTGCTCCCTCTGGTAGACATATCAATTAGATAAGCTTAGCATGAAACTCATTTTTAACAGTTTTTCCTTTACTCCACTTATGGCCTATCCTTTAATAAAGTATTCAGCTAAACTCCCTCCCCATCTTTTCTTTCAGCCTGATTGTGCAGATTCTGTTTCATGTAAACCAAAGCAGCCCTCCAGATGTGTGATCTGTGACACAATGGTGTTACCTTTCTTATCCAAGGCAGCAATCTCAAACTGTGTATTTGAAAATGTATTTATTTCACAAAGTATTAATGTAAATACTTCCTGCATGGAGTGGTTTGGGTGTATCTGAACAAACTCAGAATTCTTTGGCTTTTGAGATAGAGGCTTTGATTTTAAGAGTCTCGGGTGAATTAGCCATATGTTTGGAGATTTTTTTTGTTGGGTTCAATTGGTTAGTTATTCACCATTTTTCATAAGGAAAGTTTATTGCTTGTTAAAAGTTTTAAAGTTTATGTAAACTGAGTAAAATAAGAGATCAGAACCTCAGTTGTCTCCTGTCTGCTCATTTTATGTGTTAGCTTTGCCTTCCCATTAAACATTATATTTTTAAACTCTTTCATGCGACAGTAAATGACAAAGCACTGTGTATAAACACTTAGCTTCCTCTTATAACATGAGAAGCATAATGAAATGACGCTGACTTTGAAAATGGTATATATTTCAAGTACATTCAAGAGGAGAATATTTCCTTTAATGTAGAACTAGGCCAGGAAGAAAAAAAAACAAGCAGCTTTGTTACGCAATATATTGCTTAATGAAATGTTATCCACAGTCAAACAAATTTTAATAAATAGTGCTTTCAACATCACTGCGCCTCTGCTAACGAAATATATATGAAATGTGAAAATATGTAAGTAGATCATTTTGAATGTTGTTTTTCTAAATAGTTTTTCCTCTATATTTTTAGATTATGTTCACTTCATGGAATGATCTCATTATTTAAATAAAAATAAATGGACATCTGGCAAATTCACAGACTGAATGTGACTCATATGCAAATATGATCAGTATGAATAACACCTATTTGGGCTTGAGCATTCACCCACCCAAGAAAGCCCCAGAGTTCTAATTCTGCAGAAACTGAAAAACACATGAGCTTGATCTGGAACTACAACAGCTTGGAGAGATTTTTCAACCCATTGCCACCATGGTTAATACTGAGGAACATTTTATCTTCTGCTTACAACTGAAAACTATCAGGCACAAAGTTTCCTGGTTCTGTACAGTGCTGCCTTCTTTTAACATAGAGCTATTAGGTACTGTTTTCACAAAATCTCTCTCGCACTGCTTGCATTATTGTTTTGTCTGAGCACTTTTTTTTTTTGACAGTCACCAGCACCATTTTAATTGTATAAAGTTCTTTTTTCTTGAACTTCTGTGACTATGAGACAATCACTTAAGAGCTAAATTCTTCTCTCTGATGTGCAAACGTGGCACTCTTTGAGAATTTGGCTGTAATTTTTAATAGCCATAGCAACATTGTTTCCTGACTCATCAGGTGCCATTTGCCATTGGAGTTTCCACAACAAACCACAGCCCTTCAGTTTCCAAAAATTAGCTGATTCTAATAGCACATTCCAAAAACATTCAGCTGCTGTTTTTTCCTTCTGTTTTAACCTTCACCCCAACTTTGAGGCCCCAATATGATTCCACAGCCTGCTGGCCAAAGATGACTGGATGGAACTCCCTGTGGAGACATCTACATCACTCTTTGACCACACACAAGGGTTTGCTTTTGAGCAATGCGAGGCATGCCCAGAGGATGAGCATGATGCCTCGGCAGAAATCCTGACTTTGGAACCAAGCAATTGAATGGGAAATCAAACCTGGGGCCCACAGATGGCAGCATATAATACTGCCACTAAGTGATTGTTCTGGCTCCAGCTGCTCTATTTTATTTGGTGTTGATCCATCTTACTATTTTGCATCACTTAAAATACATAGCTTAAACCAAACTCTAAAATTATTCTTAGCACAAAATTCTTCTTAGTGTATCTGCTTGTCATTCATTTCAAATTTACCATAAAACTGTGTGACAATCCACATGGCTGATGTCCCAGGATGAAAATACTTTCTACTGCTTTACATAAAAATCACAGAACATGCATACTTTCAATGCTACGATCCTCCTCACCCTTTAATACAGTTCCTGACAGGAAATATTCTCCATTGCTTTCTCTATTGAAGGCCTCCCTACCTGATTAAGAATTTCAGATTACTAAAAAACAGGAATAAGCAACTATTACAGCACATACATGTTGTGTGTTTGTAGTAGGTTATATAAATCAAATGCAAAATAAAATGTTAAGCCTGAACCAAAGATTACAGGTGAAATTCTGGTCCCATTGAAGTCAATGGGGACAGGATTTCACCCTCAATGGTCAATAAATGCAAAGTTAAGGTAGCATGTGTCTCCTTAACTCTATCTTTTGCATACAATCACTGTGATAGTCTTCAAACATAGCCTAAGAGATCTAACAAATGTAGAAAAGGAAGATATATATATACACACACAGAGAGAGAGAGAGAGAGAACATGAAAAGATGGGGGTTGCCATACCAACTCTAACGAGACAAATCAATTAAGGTGGGCTATTATCAGCAGGAGGAAAAAAAACTTTTGTAGTAGTATTCAGGATGGTCCATTTCAAACAGTTGACAAGAAGCTGTGAGTAACAGTAGGGGGAAAATTAGCATGGGGAAATAGTTTTTAGTTTGTGTAATGTCCCATCCACTCCCAGTCTTTATTCAGGCCTAATTTGATAGTATACAGTTTGCAAATCCAATTTGATGGTATCCAGTTTCTCATTGGAGTCTATTTTTGAAGTTTTTTGTTGAAGAATTGCCACTTTTAGGTCTGTAATTGAGTGTCCAGGGAGGCTGAAGTGTTCTCCGACTGGTTTTTGAATGTTATAATTCTTGACGTCTGATTTGTGTCCATTTATTCTTTTGCATAGAGACAGTCCAGTTTGGCCAATGTACATGGCAGAGGGGCATTGCTGGCACATGATGGCATATATCAAATTGGTACATGTGCAGGTGAATGAGCCCCTGATGGTGTGGCTGATGTGATTAGGTCCTATGACGGTGTCCCTTGAATAGATATGTGGACAGAGTTGCAATGGTGTTTGTTGCAAAGATAGGTTCCTGGCTTAGTGTTTTTGTTGTGTGGTGTGGTTGCTGGTGAATATTTGCTTCAGGTTGGGGGGCTGTCTGTAAGCAAGGACTGGCCTGTCTCCCAAGGTTTGTGAGAGTGAGGGATCGTCCTTCAGGATAGGTTGTAGATTCTTGATGATGCGCTGGAGAGGTTTTAGTTGGGGGCTGTAGGTGATGGCTAGTAGCGTTCTGTTACTTTCTTTGTTGGGCCTGTCTTGTAGTAGGTAACTTCTCGGTACCCTTCTGGCTCTGTCAATCTGTTTCTTCACTTCACCATGTGGGTATTGCAGTTTTAAGGACGCTTGATAGAGATTCTCTAGGTGTTTGTCTCTGTCTGAGGGATCACAGCAAAGGTTGAATCTTAGAACTTGGCTGTAGACAATGAATCCTGTGATGTGGTCTGGATGAAAGCTGGAGGCATGTAGGTAAGTATAGCGGTCAGTAGGTTTCCGGCATAGGGTGGTGTTTATGTGACCATCGCTTATTAGCATTGTAGTGTCTAGGAAGTGGACCTCTTGTGTGGACTGGTTGATGGTAGGGTGGAAATCGTTGAAATCTTGGTTGAATTCCTCAAGGGCCTGCTTCCCATGGGTCCAGATGATGAAGATGTCATCAATGTAGCGCAAGCAGAGTAGGGGCGTAAGGGGATGAGAGCTGAGGAAGCGCTGTTCTAAGTCAGCCATAAAAATGTTGGCATAGTGTGGGGCCATGCGGGTACCCATAGCAATCCCGCTGACTTGAAGGTATAAAATTGTCCACAAATCTGAAATAGTTGTGGGTGAGGACAAACATAGGCACTGAAATCTTTTGACTTCAGTGGGTTTTGGATTGCACACAGAATGGTGTTATTAAACTGTTATAATCTTTGTTTATTGAATTTTATCTATTTTATTGTAATATGGACAAGCCTTCTTTATTGTAAGTAATGCCATATTTTGATTGTACAGTTTTGTATGAATTCATCCATCATAGCAGTAATATTTGGCTTTTATCTAAAATATATTTTTCAACCTCTCTGCTACCTACACATTGCTGTTAATTTTTTAAAAGTTGCAATTTTTTAATCAATTTTCCTTATTTGCTTTGTAGTTTCCATTATTTGAATAGCAATAAAATCCAGGCAGTGCATTTCTGAGACATGATGATTCTTCTTGGGTGGTTGAAGTCTTTGCCCTTCAGCCTTGTGCCTCACAATTCACAAAGTGTGCAGTAATCCCTTGGAAATGCACTGTCTGCTGCATCTTACTGCTTAAGAGACTTTGCAGGTACTGTACTGTGAATTGGCTATAGATGCCAAACTGTTCAGCAGAACACTATACTGTAATTGTGGATTTATAAGCACCTTTTCATATTTTGAGTTGGAGGTATAATTCCTTAACTACAAAATCAATTATAGTTGAGGAGCTTGGTACAATTTTTATAATTGTACAGTTTTTCATCACTATCCCACACTAGTGAATAAGTCTGTCATGGTGCTGAAAAGCCCTGTAGTTGGAAAAGTTCAACCATATAATTATATTCTCTACCAAAATTGTGGGCTCAGAAAGCTTTCCCACTGCATTAACATATGAACTGCTCCCCACTGATTCAACAGAAGGGCTTTTAAATAAAACCCAACAACCTAGCACATTAAATAGAGCATATGAAAAATTACTACCTTGAGGAACCTGCAAATCTATGAGTTGGATGAGAAAACAATGGACTACTTCCTCCCTTTTCTATAATGTGCAAAAACGAAAATAGATCCAGATGGCACATGTGTGTAGCAGAGTTTACTTTGCAGTTAATCCCAGAACAGGACATTTTTGTCTGTCCACCTGTGAATTTCCACTATTGATAACACTTTCTAAGTATATAAAAACAAGGTTCTTCATGGCTGTAATTCATACTGTATCTGCTACACATTAGAAAACCATCAGTGTTCAGGACTGAACCGCTTGGAAAAAAAATTATGTTTAACAAATTATATTGCCATATGAAAATGTTTCTTTCTCCTTAAATAAATAATGCTGCAACTTCTAAACCTTAAGGATTTTATGCTCTGCACTTGATCAGGGAGGCCATTAAAAATAATACCATATGTTGGAGACATCTTTAAAATAGATTTGCCTAGACTGTGAAGGTGGTGGGAAAACACCCTGTGTCAACCCTCTCAGAAACGTTTCTGTCTCCCAGCTGAACACAGGAATGTAAGAAAACACTAATTTTCCTTCCTCATATAAAGAGGAAAATTTGCTTTCAATTAAGGAAGCTATATTGGGTGCACAAATGAACTAAAAATGGTAACAACCCTGCCCAGAAGATTGCAAAAAGAGAAGAATGGGATTTACAAAAATAAACAAAAATATCCAAGTAATCTAGTCGGGGAAACATATTAGCTAGCCGTGGGGCAACCTTTTTATTTTCCATGCATAATACTTTAACTGACACAACTATCTTTTATTTTCTAGACACTAGTTCAGGAACATGGGCATTCTACAAATGAGGCAGGATTTCTGACTTAGCAACTTGGGTTTTGTAGGGTGCAATTTGGAAGAGTTACCATAGTTTATTTTAATAAACTGATCTGGTTATAAAGAGAAACATAAAAATAATAAACAGAACATTAATATTTAGGCATCTCTGACATTCTATTTATAAGAGTGACAAGGCAGGTGAGGTAATATCTTTTACTGAACCAACTTCTGTTAGTGGAAGTTACAAGCTTTTGAACTACAGAGAGCTCTTCTTCAGGTGTGGGGATGGAAGCAGTGTCTGAGCTAAATGAATTGGGACAGACTGTGAAGCATAAGAGCTAAGGGATGTTGTAGGAGTCCACTTGAAATGAAATGGACTATAAGAGTTAGATTGTTATGCAAAAGGGGTTTAAAGTGGGCCATTGAGGGTTAGCAGGCAGGTGTGTGTTACAAAATGTTGTAATGAGCCAAGAAACCAGTGTTCCTGATGAATCAATGATTTTTAGCATTTATCAGCATTATGAATTTACGCTCCTAAGCTTGCCTTTTGAAGGTGCTGTGCAGGTTTCCTTTGAGGACTAATACTGAAAGATCAGATATGAAATGAACACTTTGTGAAAAAAATGTTAGCCCACGGGTGAAAAGCATTTCCTTACAAATTAAGGCCTTGACCCTGCAAACATTTACACATGCATGCAAATTCACTCATAATCAAAAGGGACTATTCACCTGATTAAAGTTACTAACGTGTGTACAGTGAACACTTAAAAAGTTCACAGATTTTTGACAGTCCCTATACCTTAAAACAGGAAATACCACTAGAACCAGTAATACCTATACTATAAAACTGCAGTGTGTGCCCCACTGTTGGTTTTTACAGGATCATGGTCTAATGTCCAACACGTAGAGTTGCTAGGTATCCAGTTTTCGACTGGAACGCCCAGTTGAAAAGGGACCCTGGTGGCTCCGTTAAAAGTCCGGCTGGCAGTGCAGCAGAGTTAAGGCAGGCTCCCTGCCTGCCCTGGTTCTGCACGGCTCCCGGAAGCGGCCGGCATGTCCGGCTCCTAGGTGCAGGAACAGCCATGGGGACTCTGCGTGCTGCCCCCGCCCCGAACGCCGGTTCTGCAGCTCCCATTGGCCAGGAACTGCAGCCAATGGGAGCTGCTGGGATGGTGCCTGGGGGCGCAGGCAGCACACAGAGCCCCCTGGCCCCTTGCCTAGTGGGTGTAGGGACATGCCAGCCGCTTCCGGGAATCACACGGACCCAGGTCGGGCAGGGATCCTGCCTTAGCCCCACTGCACTGCTGACCAGGAGCTGCCTGAGGTAAGCGCCGCCCAGACGGAGCCTGCATCCCAACCCACTGCCCCAGCCATCCCACACTGTAACTCCTTCCCAGACCCCGCACCCTCTTGCACCACCTGAGCCCCATCCCGCACCAAAACTCCCTCCTGGAGCCTGCATCCCACAGCCCCTCCTGAACCCCAACCCCCCCCCCACCGCAGAGCCCCCTCCTGCACCCCAAACCCCTCATCCCCAGCCCCACCCCAGAGCCCGCACCCCCAGCTGGAGCCCTCACCCCCCTTCTGTACCCCAGCCCCTTACCCAGCCTGGTGAAAGTGAGTGTGGGTGGAGGAGAGCAAGCAACGGAGGGAGAGGGGATTGTGTGAGTGGGGGCGGGGCCTCGGAGAAGGGGTGGGGCACGAGCAGGGCCTCGGAAGGGGATGTGGCAAAGGTGTTCGGTTTTGTGCAATTAGAAGGTTGGCAACCTTACCACACATGAAAATGTTGACCAAAAGTAGCATGATCTTACATCAATTTTCTTTAATGTCAAGTCTACACAGTCCCTGAATTTTAAATCAGACATTAAAGCTCTGATTCCATGAGGTAAATTAACATAGAAGAAAGAAACGATCATGCATTTTAAGAGTTTTTGTTGCTACAAATCAGAAGCAACACATTGGTTTTTTAATAGGTCAATGTACTTTCCTTTCCAGTTGTTATTCAAATTCTTATCTATCCTTTCTTTTATCAATGTTGCAAATCCAGCCAATTTTCTCTACAATATATGACAGTACCGAAGTGTTTTTTCAGCCTCCCATGATATATAAACAAAATTATTTAGCTTGACTGTGACTTTTCTGAGAAAATATTATTCTCTAGGGCCCTGATCCTACACCACTGAAGTCAATGGGAGCTTTGACATTGACTTCAAGGGGACAGGATCAGGCCTTTCATAATCCTTGAAAATGTGATCCAACAAGCATTGGCAAAGATAGAGTTCCTGTGCATAGGAAGTTATACATACTGTAACTTTTACATATACATAGGGAAATTCTATTTTATGTCTATACAAGACATTTGTGTAACTTCTAAAAAGCAGGGTTCATACAACGATCTACAGTATTCTCAAGCTTTCAGAGAGATAGACCATCCTTGGATATTCAGGTGTTTTGGGGGATGGCACAAGAAAGACAGGGACGTTATTATTGTAATTTATACTGAAAATAGCAAAACCAAGTGGTAGAAACATACCACTCACCCTGCCTCCTCAATTATTTGAGTCATAAAACATAAGGTAAAGATGGAAAGCAACAAATAGAGAACACTCACTCTATAATATTATCTTTAGATATTGCTGCAGTGGAACACATTTTCTGTAAGGTAAATGGAGCAAAAAGGAAACATATGAACAATATGATGGCCTGATGACACACATCCTAGAATACTCAAGGAGCTGACTGAGGCGATATCTGATCCATTAACAATTATCTTCAAAAAGTCACGGGAGATGGGAGATTCTAGAGGGCTGGAAAAGGGTAAATATAGTGCCCATCTATAAAAAGGGGAATGAGGACAATCCAGGGAATTACAGACTAGTCCACTATGACCCCCAGATCCCTTTCCGCAGTACTCCTTCCTAGGCAGTCATTTTCCATTTTGTATGTGTGCAATTGACTGTTCCTTCCTAAGTGGCGTACTTTGCATTTGTCCTTATTGAATTTCATCCTATTTACTTCAGACCATTTTTCCAGTTTGTCCAGATCATTTTGAATTTTAATCCTATCCTCCAAAGCACTTGCAACCCCTCCCAGCTTGGTATCGTCCGCAAACTTTATAAGTGTATTCTCCATGCCATTATCTAAATCACTGATGAAAATATTGAACAGAACCGGAAGGAGTACTGTGGAAAGAGATCTGGGGGTCATAGTGGATCACAAGCTAAATATGAGTCAACAGTGTAACACTGTTGCAAAAAAAGCAAATATTGTTCTGGGATGTATTAGCAGGAGTATTGTAAGCAAGACACGAGAAGTAATTTTTCTGCTCTACTCCGCGCTGATTAGGCCTCAACTGGAGTATTGTGTCCAGTTCTGGGTGCCACATTTCAGGAAAGATGTGGACAAACTGGAGAAAGTCCAGAGAAGAATAACAAAAATGATTAAAGGTCTAGAAAACATGACCTATGAGAGAAGAATTGAAGAAGTTGGTTTGTTTAGTCTGGAGAAGAGAAGGCTGAGTGGGGACATTTTAACAGGTTTTCAAGTACATAAATGGTTGCTAAAAGGAGGAGGGAGAAAAATTGTTCTCATCAAACCCTGAGGATAGGGCAAGAAGCAAAGGGGCTTAAATTGCAGCAAAGGAAATTTAGGTTGGACATTAGGAAAAACTTCCTAACTCTCACAGTGCTTAAAAAATGGAATAAATTTCCTAGGGAGGTTGTGGAATCTCTATCATTGGAGGTTTTAAAGAGCAGGTTAGATAAACACCTGTCAGGGATGGTCCAGATAATACTTCATTCTGTTTTGAGTGCAGGGGATTGGTCGAGGTCCCTTCCAGTCCTATGATTCTAATGTCCACCATATTCTTATGATATAATAAAAGCACAGAGCAGGCATGAACACTCAATTATTTTATTACTTCTGAACAGTTTGTAGTAGATCCTGTGAGTGTATCCTGGCCCCATTTAAGTCAATGGCAAAGCTCTGATCAACTTAAATGGATTCAGGACTTCATCCTTTGTGTATAGTTGTACCCTCCGATATTGTATATTCTGGAAAATTAGCTACTCTGCTGTGTATACACAATAGCGAACTTTCCAAGATATACAGCAGCTAGTTCTCAGCAATGGAGGGCAGCATTGAGGTATGTATGTCCTGATGGGCACCTTTACTGTAATGAATATGCATGTAGACACATGTGGGGGTGACAATGTATTAATGAAGAGAGTTGTAACCATATTCAACATTTCATACTCTACTGCACACCATTTACATGTATGCATGCAAAGCACAATCCAGCCATATATCTACTAAGAGTTGGAAAACCAGAAGTATTTCTGGTCAGGCTACCGTAACTGCAATATTATGACAATTGTGAATTTACATCATGATGTTTCAGTGTCAGCATTTAAGAGCGCAACCCACACTCTATAGCTGAAATCCTGGGGCCATTGAAGTAAATAGGAATTTTGCCATTGGCTTCAATGATGCCACGATTTTACCCCATATGGCCATCCCTAGAGCAAGGGTGGCAGGGAAGGGAACACTGCGCAGAGAACTGGCTGGCCCTTCCCTTCTCTCTGTTATATAGGGAGTATGATCCTAAAGTGTAGCAACTGACCTGTCAACCATGTTCATAGGATGAGTTTTTAGAGCATGGGATTTTCTGAGTTGGCACATGAGATGATATTTAAA
Source organism: Terrapene triunguis (assembly GCF_002925995.2). Taxonomy (NCBI): domain Eukaryota; kingdom Metazoa; phylum Chordata; order Testudines; family Emydidae; genus Terrapene; species Terrapene triunguis. The sequence goes on along the minus strand of NW_020664463.1, from coordinate 17,739,606 downwards.
AAATATATTGACACAAAAGCTGCTGAACTAGAACAGGTAAAAGTTCCGGTTTCTTCATAGGTACTCCAAACAGGGCTGGAACTGGCAGCGTTGGATTTCTACCAGGACCAATCATCCTAGCCTTAAAACACCCTCCTCTGCACCCTCAGTGTCATTTCAATATTTCCTGCTTCCTTCCCACTTCAAGAAGAAGAAGAAGAAAAACACAAATACTAGTAATAGACTATTAAGAATAACACTACCTAGATTATACAAGTTCCAGTAAAAATGACTTCTCACACTTTAGTCCTAGTAAAACTAATTCATATTTTTTTTCTTTTGGACACATGTAAATAAAGTTGCAATGGTTATTTACAACCACAATAAAATACATTTCAAAATGAACAGAAATGTATAAAAAACCCATCGTTGCCAGTTCAGAATTGCATTGTGTGTTATATATTGCATATTGCGACAGGCACAAATTAAGGGGATTAACATCTCCTGTCTAGGCACAAATTAAGGGGATTAACATCTCCTGTCTATCTATTTATCTTAGGCACTTATATAGCCAGGGCTGGCTCCAGGGCTTTTGCCGCCCTAAGCGGCGAAGGAAAAAAAAAAAAAGCTGCGATCGCGATCGGCAGCAGCTCCACTGCGCCGCTTTCTTCTTCAGCGGCAATTCGGTGGCAGGTCCTTCCCTCTGAGAGGGACATGGACCCTCCGCTGAATTGCCACCGAAGAGCCCGACGTGCCGCCCCTTCCCCTTGGCCGCCCCAAGCACCTGCTTGCTCAGCTGGTGCCTGGAGTTGGCCCTGTATATAGCCCCAATCACTATAGTATCTGAGCTCCTCACACTGCCTAATGTATTTATCCTCACAGCACCCCTGTGAGATAGGGCAGTGCCATTAACTCCATTGTACAGATAAGGAACTGAGGCTTAGGAAGGCTAAGTGACTTACCCAAGGTCACAGAGGACGTCTCTGGAGCATCCGTCCTACAAAATAGTGAGGGCCCTGAACTATTGAGGCATTTAATGGGACTTGAGTGTTCTCAGCACCTTGCAGGATTGGGTGCTAAATCAGCTGCAAAACCTCCTGAAGGCTTTTATTGCTCTGTTGATCAGTGTCAATTTACAATCCAAATATAGTCAGGCCAGGATAATGCATTCAGGGTACTGCATCTGCATTTTCCTTTAGTATATTTAAACAAATAAATTACATTAGCAAATGAAATGGAGAAATCGAGTAATCTGACTGGCTGACAGTGAGTCATGCTCACACAGATGTGTTACAATAATTCTACTGGCATAATGACATCATCTTATTTAAATAATAGGAATCACTATTCCTGACTGAAAAGCAAACAGCAAAGAAAGATTTATAATGATTTATTTTATTATTGTGTAAATGAGAGTTATCAGGAAATACGCTAAGCTAAAAGGTACAAATTACTTTATAGTTATATTATTTGCTTCCAATGGAGCTATATATTAAGTAAAGGAACCATGAAATATCATCCAGGATTTGGCAATCACAACATAAATCATATAACCATTGTACAATACTACTACTCCTTTGCATTAATCACCTGGTCTCAAACTGGTTTACAAGTATTATCTAAAAATTACATTAACCCTCCGATGTACATAAGGTATTTATTGTGCTCGCAGTTCACCTGTCTTGGAGATAAAATGTGGCAGGTGTTAACCGTTTCACAGCAAAACAGCATAATCAGTTTCAGTTAGGAAGTGAAGTGAGGAAAAATGTTATATTGAACTAAAACTGTAAGGATGATTTTAGGTGGCATAATTTGGGGATTGGTCCTGCTTTGAGCAGGGGATTGGACTAGATGACCTCCTGAGGTCCCTTCCAACCCTGGTATTCTATGATTCTATGAAGCTTATATGAAACATGATACAAGTATATCAGCAGTTCTCAAACTGTGCTCCATGTAAGTGAAATGGCACTAGGTCTCCTCCATATTTCTAGTTGCTTAATTTAATTTTTGGGGGAGGGATAGCTCAGTGGTTTGAGCATTGGCCTGCTAAACCCAGGGTTGTGAGTTCAATCCTTGAGGGGACCATTTAGGGATCTGGGGCAAAATCATCTGTCAGGAACGGTATTTGGTCCTGCTGTGAAGGCAGTGGACTGGACTCAATGACCTTTCAAGGTCCCTTCCAGTTCTACATTTCTATGATTCTATGAATTTAGTTACCTAAGTCAGCATACAGCCATAACATTGGTGTTAACACCCTGCTTTCACAAAAAGTGTCATGGCATCTTCACTTGACCACATTATCATAGAAAAACAGGGGTGGAAGGCCCCTTGAGAGGTCATCTAGGCCAGACCTCTGGGCTGAGGCATATCTAGAGCATCCTTGACAGTGATTGTCTAACCTGTACTTAAAATCCTCCCATGATGGCCAGTCCATGACCTCCTTTGGAAGCCTAGTCCAGTGTCCTTATACTCAAAGTTTTTCCTAGTATCTAACCAAAATCTCCCTTGCTGCAGGTTAACCCTGTTACTTCTGGTCTTACCTTCAGTGGACATGGAGAACAACTGATAACTGTCCTCTTTAGAACCACACTTATATTTGTAAACTTATCGGGTGCCCCTTCAGTTTTCTCAATACTAAATATGCCCAGTTTTTTCAGCCCTTCCTCACAGGGCCGGTTTTCCTAAAGCTTTTATCATATGTATGGCTCTCCTCTGGACTCTCTCCAATTTGTCCACATCTTTCTAAAAGTATGGTGCCGAGAACTGGACACAGTATTCCAGTTGAGGCCTCACCAGTGCCAAGTAGATGTTATGTTGTACCAAAAAACAAACAGCAAAGTGACCCCTAGCACCATATTGGGGCATTGTTTCAGTACTGATCTAACTTAGAGGGAAGAATTCCTAAATCAACAGCATCACTTTGACAGTTAGGTGTTTCCTATGGACTTTGGAATGACCATGCTTAGCTTGAAAGATCTGAAAGGATCATAGAACAAGATAGTATATTTGAAGGCACAGGATTGCACGAGACCACAGAAAATGCCTAAACCATCTCTTTACATATTAGATCCCTTCAAAGAATAAGAGTGGGTTGGGTTCACATTGGGTTCCAGGCTTGGCCAAGAAAACAAAATCTCATTGCTGCAGTGAATCTATGGTCAGCCAGCCTTTGCAAAGGGGGAATTGCATGTGTATTAAAACAAGATGTCCGAGCCCTAAAATTTGGATAACAGCAAAATAAATTCTATTATTCATCTATGAGACATTTGTATTTTTGAGATCACTTTGAGCTTTGAATTCCTCTCTCAGCACTGGTGAGACTGTAGCCACAAGTAAAAGCAGCACCATTTGTATTGTAATATTTACTTTTTATTGAAAAAGCAAGATTGGGAGTATTTCATGCCAAAGTGAAACAAAGTTCAGTACAGCTGTAGGGGAAGCACTCTATAAAGCTGCAGCTGCAACAATGTCATCAAAGAAAAGAACTCCTAGTTTTAAAACATAAACAGATAGAGTGCCTGTGGCTCTCAGCAGGTCATCATTCATGACACCACAGGAGAGGTTTCTAGAGCAGGAGGAAAGATCCATAAGCAAAAAATAATAATCTACAGGCTTTAGACTCTAAGGACTCTAATCAAATTGCTTCTGAGGATGCCAGCCAGCAAAGACTCCTGAACTACGCAACTATAGCATATTCTCAGAGAAAGCTTTCCCTTGGTATTACTAGACTGATCAAACCTGCACCTTTCCAAGAATCAGCTTGGACTCAAAGCAACACCACCAGGTGACATTCATCCTCAAATGGAAGACAGTTCTTTACCTGGATGAAGTATTATGTTTGAAGTAGTTTTCCATAGAAAAAAAAAATCCAGCTAAGGAAAAAAATACCCTTGGAATTTAGAGTGCTCTGTCAGGTACTTTAGGTCAGAAATTAAATGGTGTAAAAAAAAAGATTTAATGAATCATAATATCAAGACACTCAAGCATTAAGCTAAGTGCTTAATTGGAAAGAAACCAACTAGTTTTTGAAGAGTCAAGTACAAAAAGTAAATAAGCAGCATAAATAGTGAAAAGGATATAAGATTTTAAAAAATGTGCAGTTTAATCATCTATTTAATACTATTATTGATGCAGGTAAAGACATTTGCTTTTTAAAAAGGTATATACATTTTTAAATACAACAGCTCTCTTTAGTTTTAAAGCGAGCTTGATAAAGCCTCTGTTCCTGCTCCCATGGACTTCACGTGAGCACCATCCTATTGCAGGAAATAAGAGGAGGAAAAATAAATTAGAACATATCTAGCTGAGGTACACTTTCCATTTCCATTTTTAAATAACAGGGCAACAGAAGAGTAAAAAGAATAAAAATAATTGGAAGATATCGTCCATGAACCAAAAAGATTTGATTAGAAATTTATTTCAAAATTTGCAAGTAAAAAGAGTTATAAAATGCTTCTTTGCTTTCACTTGTTCAAAGTTGATCAGCTAGGACATAGCTCTCAAATAAAGCTTTGTCAAACATGGAAAAGTAGGTGAAAGGTAAGCTATTTTTCTAACTGTCAAAGTTGAGAAAACAACAAGAAATTTAAATAGTTGACAATACTGAGGTGAAAGTTATGTGGCCCTGTAAAGGGGCGTTGTATACACAAAAATAAGGCTCATGAGTCTGAGTGTACAAGAACACCGAACAACAGATTTTGGCCTAAATTCTCTCCTCGAGTGTGAAGCCTGTGCACAGGGCTATGTGCTAGGTAGTTGTGCAGCAGATGAGAGAAGATGAAAAAAAACCAAACCCTTCTTTAGCCTCCAGGCTGCCAATTTGGGTTGGACATATTCCTGGAGGTTTCATCACATGACATAATCCTTATTTAAAAATTAATCTGATTCCTGGAGACTCCAGGACAATCCTGGAGGGTTGGCAACTCTATGTAGCTACGGTGACCTTTACACCTCCTTCTCTGCAGGTGCAGGATCTCTATAGTAGTAGATCTTCTGATCCCACTCCTAGCCCATCCATACTCAGTCCTGTACCCTGGTTTATAGGAAACTCCACAAAGCAGGGCTCTGTGCTGTGCAGCTGGGTGAACCTCTGCCTGGCTCAGTACATCTGACTCCCACACCAAGTGGTGGAAATGTAGCATTTCCACTTATAAGGGGCTCCTCTGCACCTGTAGAGGAAGTGACTGGATTTGCCTCTTTGGGTCCAATCTTGCAAGCACTTACTACTAAATGTACTCGCATTGAAGTCCTACATCTGATCACAGAAAATGCCTATTTATTTCTATTCAATGGAACGACATACAGCAGTATGAGTTACTTCTGGACTCAATTCAATTTATAAAACTAATTTTTATAGTGTACCTAGCAAGCAAACAATAACTTAAAACAGAAAAAAAAATCTATAGCTGGTAAGTTGAGTATAGCTTTAGATACAAGTGAACATAACTGTACTTTGGACATGAGTGATAAATTAAGAGCACAAGAACGGTTATACTGGGTCAGACCAGTGGTCCATCTAGCCCCCAGTATCCCGTCTTCTGACAGTGACCAAATGCCAGATGCTCCAGAGGGAATGAACAGAACAGGGCAATTATTGAGTGATCCATCTCCTGTAACTGATAACTTATAACTAAATATCAATAATAAAACAAAATCAAGGAACTCAAAAAGGTAGAAAGAGGATTACACTTTACCTTTACATGAAATATAACCAATAAATAAGTAATCTTTAGTATAAGGTGTAAAGATGTCATACAATTTATGTTCTGTACAGAAGTCCCTTTATTAGCTGACTACTCTAATAGGAATGGAATAGCCTTATGATTCATAAATCACAAGGGACCACTAGTGAGCAGAGGAAAAAAAAAACAACACAGTAAAACTTTTTTTTTCATTTTTAAATATATGAAAATGAACCCAATTCCAACCTTTTTGGGTGCTTGTATGATGATTAAGGAAAGAGAGGATTTTATTCATAGACTCAACGGTCCAACCTTCAAAAAGTTAAATACCCTCTCATAATCCCTTCTCTAGGCCATCCAACCCCATCCTCTCCAAGTAAAGGATAGAGATATTTTATTGCATAAATAAGACAAATGTTGTGAAAGTATTTATTTTAACTATTTTGGTAACTAGAAACTTTTTTTTTTTTTGGAAATACGTAAATGAAATTGGCTTTTGAAAGAGTAACTCCCATAGCTTTCAGTGAAATTCAGATGAATATGCTTTTTATAATATCTTTGTAAGGCTCATGTTTTCTGCTGTAGAAAAAAATCACACAATTTTGGAGTCATACAGCAAACAAGTTAGTATAAAGAGACCATCTGTTACAAAGATACACATAATGGACAGATCCCCAGATATGCCAGAGTAGTGCTTGATGTGTGTGTGTGGGTTGGGGGGATACATAGGTAGCTTTATGTTGGTCTCCAGTTATGCCTGACACATACCCTCCCTGCCTCCAATCACTCATTATGTCCAGGGGCTGGGGCGGAGTGGGTAAAATCAGATGCCGGATTCTCCATTTGCTAAGGAAATCCTCAGATGCAGCTTTAGCTCAACTTTTAAATCCCCTCAGTGCCACTGGATGGTGCAAACAGAACTTAAAAAGAGGATCTGCCCTATGACTGAGAAAAGAGAAAACTATAGACGGTTTACGCAAAAGTAATTAATCCAAGTTGATCATGTTGGACTGATTAAACTTTGAAATGATTTATACAGTAATGTGGATTACATCACATTAAATAAAACATTTTACAATTACTGTCATACCTGCCAATATATCTAATTTTATGTACTCAAAATAAAATCTGAGTGAAGGAATGTCAATGGTTTACTTTGAATTATATGAATTGCTGGAATACATTACTGATCAGGATATGCAAGAGAACAAAAAACACAGAAATAGATTTAAAGTGGAAGCCTTCAACTTTACTAATATTTACTTTAATAGCAAAGGGGAGCATCTAATTCTCACCACCCTACCCCCCAATAGCAGGCATTTAACTTGAGCCCAGTGAAGTGCTAACTGGCCTCATGCTATATAACCAATAGTTATAGGTGGATTCAGCCCACCTCTTAATGCTCTTGTCCTCATTGTGCAAGGGGGAAGGAGGGTACTCATGAGGGGTTCCTCAGTTTGCAAAGACTTAGTTTCCATCAACCCTGATATCTCTTACTCATGTATGCCTCTGAGAGCTGCATTGCACAACAGCCACAAGTTGTGAGAAAATTACGAATTCCTCTTACTAAATTTACACCTTTAAATGGTTGCCTACATCTTTATTAACCTAAAAATGGGCTTCCAGGATGATGTGAGGGGAAACCTCCCCCCTGCCAGACACCATGTCAATCCTGCCTTGAGGGAAAAATTCCTTCGTGATCTCCCAAAAAACCAAACTGGTCAGACCCACAGCGTATGAGAAACATAGTTCAAAGTATATCGCAGTCACAGGGCAGGCAGAGTGGGGAAACAACAGCAGGAAAATGGCTGCTATTTGCCCATAATGGCTTTACATACAGAAGTGGAGAAGGGCAGAAGAGCCCATTAGGTCTCTTCTCCCCACATGGCCTGGTAAATGGACAATGGGGTGGTGGTGAGGTAACCTCTTCCATTCCCTTATCTCTCCCCTTTCAACCCAGGCACAGTCTCCATGTGCATTCTGGTTGAAGGGGAAGGAAGGTAGCCAGAAGAAACAAGGCTCCAGAGCTGCTCGGCTCACCCCTTCTTTCCCCGATGCAAGGGGCTGCCTACCCCATACTAGTCTGATAAACAATCCCCCCCGCACTGAAATATGGGTGAAGGGCAGTGGAGGAACATAACCTGAAAACTCTTATTCATATGAACAGTTTACACCAGTACATGTTACATGATTTCGGGTTGGCAGTCCTAAATCCACAGTTTGTGGATCTATCACAGTAATTTTCTTGATGCATTTAAAGGTTATAAATACAACACAGCTACATCACAATGAACATAGCTTTGACACACCATAATATCCAACAGTCATCTTACTACTGAAGGTTGCAATTTAGTCTGCCATTCCCCCCCCCCACCATTTTGATTGATTCTGCAGTCTTTTCCTTAGCAAAAACTCACTTTCAATCAGAGTTTAGCCCAATAATGAGTACAAAATCAGACTAATTCTTTGTAGATTAATACAGTGGAGAGACACACAAAAGAATAATGGAACAGCTTTTACTTGTTTTAAGGACAGAATTTCATATTCTTGTAACTTTATTATAGGGCAGTTGTAATATATATATATATATATACACACACACACACACATATACATACACACAACACACACACACAGAGACAAAAACACACATACACTTAGGTTTTCTCATATAGTTTCAACTAAATTACTCAAGTCACCATGATTTTCACCACATTATGTAGTAAAAAATTAAAATAATTGTGTATTTAGTCATTCCTGTCATGTTTTATAATAAACAAAAACAAAGTGTACAGAATTAATGTATTTTTCCTGCCCATAGGCATAGTTTGACTTCTATATTGGGGGAGGGGGCGCAGCTCCAGTCAGGCCAATGGGGCCGCACATTGGGGGGGGGGGGGGGGCAAATTCCGTGCCTGCCAGAGGCTTGCAATTTGGCCATGTTCCTGCCCGCTTGCTTTTTGATTTAAAAATATAAAATAAAATAAAAAATAAAAAAAAGATCCAGTAGTACAGCTTGGAGATTTATGATATGGTATGAAACTGTGGCAGATAATGAAATGAAAGAGAAGCCCACAAACAGATGCTCAAGTTAGCAGCTGTATATGCTGAAATATGTCTCCACCTAGCAGGGCCTAGCACCTGGAATACTGTACTCTCCCATTATGAGAGCCATCAATTTCAATTTAATATTTGAAAATGATCATGATAATATCAAAAGTTTTATGGACTAGAAGGCATTTCCTAAGCATGGAAAATCTTAAGCTAATTTCTCTATCATACATGCATACACAGCACACTGCTTCAGCATGCCTTGTTCAATGGGGAGAAAACAGGGAGAGCCAGGTGCACCAACTCATTTTACACTACAACGTTACATAAATCCCCTACTTAATGCTTTGGGTTTATATAGCTCTTTGAGCTGGGTAAAGGAGCAGTGTGAAAATGCTCCTAAAGCCTCAATGTAAATGTTTCTTTAATCCTATTAAAGCCACAAAACAGGCCCAGCTGAATGAGCAGGAAACTGAGCTAAAGAACTCTCAGTGACCCTGTCACCACTGTCACTCTTGGCACTAACCTATTGGTCAGAAGTTCACCCTGACCAGGGCTTGGGTGATGTAGCATAGTCCGGTTTCAGCACCCCAATTACTGGGCCCTTTTCACTCATGTGTACATATTGGCTAATAGCAATTTTTTGTATAGCACCATGTTTCATATTGTTACCTCAAAGCTGAATGATCAAAACACTGTTGATACGGAAATAATAGATGTGACTGAGCAGTCTTAAATGCATCTTTGTGGCACAGACAGATTACACGTATCTTTGTGAAAAGTGTTTCCCCCATACATGGCAGTGTATTCAGCCAAAAATGATACAACTTCATTGCTTTTCTTTTAAAGTCAGGAGAGAGAAAAAAAATTAAAAAAAATACTCAAGGTGACACCACACTTTAAAAACTGGGAAACTGGTCCTTTAAAATGTGTTGGTGGTAACATTTAGGGCTTGGACTCTCATTAATGTGGCCCCTGGGAAAATATAAACACTCTTTCTGAAATTAAATCTTGAGTTTGCCCACCACAGTCTTGTTTTCAGCTTCAGCTGCTGGCACTTCAGTCTGCAATTGAGGCCTTGGATTAAATGCCAAACCAAACATTTGGGAACAAGAATGGTAATGACACCCTATTTTGTTCTAAGTCACCTTAAAACATGTAAAGTAAAGCAAAACAAAATACAAGAAAACACTGATTTTGAGGGGTTTTTAAATAATTAATCTGATTTTCTACGCCTCTCCCACTTCCCTTTAAATAATAAATTATCAAAAGAAAATAGTACTGAATTCTTGAAATCAAAAACACACTTATGAACAACAAAGGGTTTCTAGTGTCAAGTGAAACTGATGATCAATGAATGATACTGAACAGTATGGATTATATCTCAAGACACACTGAAATCACTTAATTTACATAGTTGTTTCTGATATATGATTTTTTGCTTAAAGAATATAAATCTTACAATAACTATTATCGTGTAACTCACGAGGATTGCATTTACAAGATTAATTTTGTATACAGTACAAAGACACGATCAATATCCACCAGGGATTTCAGGGAGGGGCAAACATCATTAACTTAATTGATCCACCTGTGGATCAATAAATGAAAGTTACTCACCTGTAACTGTAGTTCTTTGAGATGGACTCTGTGCATTCATCCTCGTGGGATGTAGAAACAGAGCAGCCATTGGTGGAATGTTTCATAGGAATGTCCAATGGAGTGCTTGCACCCCCTTCTGCCCTCCCTCCCCTCACTAATCCTCAGTGCTATACTCACAGGATGCAGGGCTCTATCTTGGGAAGCAGTGACTCTGAAAAGGATTTGGGGGTTATAGTAGATAATAGTTGCACATGAGTTCCCAGTGCAACGCTGTGTCGAAAAGGGCCAATGCAATACTTGGATGTATAAACAGGCCAATATCAAGTAGGAGTATGGCGGTTATATTATCTCTGTGTTTGGCACTAGTGCAACCACTACTGATCTATGTCCAGTTCTGATGTCCATAATTCAAGAAGGATAAACTGGAGAGTGTTCAGTAAAGAGCCACAAGAATGACTAAAGGATTAGAAAACATGTCTTATAGTGAAAGACTCCTGGTATGGAGCTCCATCTGCTTAGCTTAACAAAGACAAGGTGAAGGGGTGACTTGATCAAAATCTATAGGTACCTTAGATGGGAAACAGAAAGTTGATATCAGAGGGCTCTTCAATCTAGAAGACAAAGGTATAACAATATCCAATGGCTGGAAGTTGAAGCATGCACTAATGACCAAGTGACACCTCTGCAGATGTCTGCAACAGATATGTTCTTAAACAGAGCTACAGAGGTGGACTGAGATCTGGTGGAATGAACAGCCACACGAGGTGGAGGGTGCACCCTAGAAGTTTCATAACATTAGGATGCAACCTGAGACTCATTTAAATAGACTTTGTGAGGAAAGAGGAGTTAGCAATGGAAGCAAAGAGAGAGGATCAAAAAGTTTTAGTTCCGTCAAGAAAGAAAGTGAGGGCTCGTCAATCAACTCGAGTATGCAGACTGCCCTCTTCCCTTGAAGCATGAAGTGTGGGATAAAAAATAGTAGTTGGATGCCCTAACTGATGTGGAAGCCTGTGGAGACTTTAGGAAGAAAGCAAGGATGGGGATAAAGAGTCACCTTGTTTTGGTAGAACACCGTGTAAGGTGGATCAGCTACAGGAGACCCAGTTTGCTCATTCTTATGACTCAGATAAGGAGGAATGCAGTTTTAAGGGACAAGGGGAGAAGAGAGGAACTCCCCATGGGATCAAATGATGTTTTTTCTCAAAGTTCTGAGGACAAAATTAACATTCCACAGTAGAGTGGGCTGTCTTACATGAGGAAAGAGGTTGGTTAAACCCTTCAGGAATCTTGTAGTGGTAGAGTGAGTGAAAACTGAAAACCTCTCCAATGGTTGGTGGAAGGCTGTAATGGCAGCCAGGTGGACCTGGATAGAGCTGAAAGATAATCCCAGGGTTTTTTAATTCAACAGATAGTCCAGTACAGTAAAGAGAAAGAAGACTCAGATGGAGACAACAACTGCTGTGTGCACCAAAGCTGGAAATGCTTCCACTTCTGCAGGTAGGTTTTTCTTAGGACAGGCTTCCTATTGTTCAGCAGCACAGACTACATCTCAGGACAACAGTACTGTTATAGGCTCAAGAGCCATCGAGGAACCATGCCTGGATAGCGATGAGAAATTGGGGTGGGTTATATGGCCTGAGGTCAGAAGGTCTGCTGCCAAAGAGAAAAAAAGCAATGATCTCAATGCTAGATGAATCAGTTGTTGAAACCATACTGGCCTCAACCATGTTGGAGCTATAAGGATAACCATTGCCTTTTCCTGTTTCAGCAGGTTTAGGACTTTGAAAAACAGAGGCATTGGAGGGTAGGTGTCTAGCAGCCTGCCCCTCAAGCGGAAGTGATGGCATTTCATTTTGGATGGTGTCAAGAAAATGTTGGGGGTACCCTAGGTGAGGCAGGTCTTCCAAAAGAATTCAGTTCCCATTCATGATCCTGATGGAAATACCCCCTCAGAGCATCTGCCATGGTGTTCTGCATAGCTGGTAGGTATGCCACAGATATGTCAATTTGATGGGGTAAACACAGATTCCAGAGCTTTATCGTTTCTGTGCGTAAGGATGGGGATTTTGCTCCCTCTTGGCTGTTGATGTAGTACATTACCACCCTGTTGTCAGTCACGATCCTTATGGCGTGACCCTTGATCTTGGGTAAAAATTGATGGCATGCAGAGTGGGCTACCCATAGTTCAAGAATGTTGATGTGGAGCAATGATTCTTGGGGGGAGAGGGGGTACACTTGCCCAGTGCTGTGAAGTCCTGAAGATGAGCTCCCTAAACTAATATGGATACTTCTGTGGGGATAATCCTTGTGGGAGGTAGATGCAAATAAGAGATCCTGAGGAAGAGCCTGAAGATGTTCTTCCATCAGTTGAGAGTTGAAGACCTTCTGGGAAATGGACACTGACGGGTTTATAAACCGTTCTGAGACAGAGTTAGAGACATCTTGAGTGAAGCCTAATATGGTGTGTTACAAATGTGCAAACTGCTACATGGTCGAAGAGTTGTAGTCAGGACCTCACTGTAGTCTCAGGACTCTGCTGCACAGTAGATAAGAGAGTAGACATCATGTTGAACCTCTCTGTGGGTAGGTATCCACTGTCAATTATGAAGTCCAGTGTGGCTCTGATTAAGTCTATCAGTTGAGCAGGTAATAGGTTAGATTTCTCTGCAATGAGGTGGAGGCCCAAGGAATGAAAAAGAGCCAAGGCCTTAGAGAAGGAGCTGTCCTTGACAAGCCAATCATCCAGGTATGGGAAGATGACTATTTCCATCTGGTGGAGATGGGAGGTAACCACCTACAGAACTTTTGTAAAGACTCTCAGTGTGGTTGAGAGACTGAAAGGGAGGACCCAATATTGGTAGTGGTCATCTCCAAAAATAAAGCATGGGAAGTGTCTGTGAGTAGAATGCATAGCTATATGCAAGTTTGCAGCCTGGAAGTCGAGGGACACTAAACAGTCTCCTGGATATAATGATGTTTTATAATCACTGTAAGAGATCCTGAATCAGGATGAGAATGTTCAGAGTCTTGAGATTCAGGATCAGCCTCCATCCCCCTTTTTTCTTGGGAACCAGGAAGTACCTGGAGTAGAACCCTCTTCCAGTGAATTTGGAAGGAACCAGTTCAATGGTCCCTGTAATGGTGCCTCGCTCTCCTGCTCGGAGGGAGGCCACTCAGGCCCGTCCTGTCGGGTCGGGGCTGGAGTCTGTCCGACCGGCAAGAGCCTCCCAATAGGGCTGCGCAATTAACAGTCCCTACCAGGCTTTAGCCTGGGCTTAAGTAGCTCCAGTAGGCATCCCTGAAACACAGTCTATCAGAGCTGGCTTTGGCCTCGGGGGAGCTCAGGCAGTCAGCAAACAAGCAGTCTTTTAGGGCTGGCTTTGGCCTGGGCGGGGCTCAGGCAGCCAGCAAACACACAGTCTTTAAAGGTGAGTGGTAAGGGCGCTCCTGTCCTGGGCTAGAGCCTTGTTGCACCGTGTAGGGGGTCAGCCACCTGGGATGGGGTGGCTGGGGGACATGGACCCACCCTACTCCATCGCATCCCAGCCCAGGGCCCTGGCAGGGGCAGGATTGGCTGCCCCTGTGTCGGCGGGGATACAGCCACAACATGCCGACTGAGCCACGCCGGGCTCTGCAGCTGGCTGCTCCGTGGCTGCCCCTGGGCTACTTCCTGCCTCCCCGGGGTGGGTACCTGCGGCCTCCAGGCCTCTTCTGGCTCTGCAGGGTAAACCGCAGCAGGTACCCCGGGCCAGTCATCATCCACGTCTGGGGATCGGGAACAGCCAGGCGCAGGTTCCTATCGGGGCCTCTGGAGAACAGGCCAAGCGTCGTCCTCCGGGGCAAGCTCTCCCGCAACTGAGCTACAGGGCCGGCCTTTTATACTTCCAGCTCCGCCCCAGTCCTTCCGGCAAGGGGGGTGGGGCGATCTAGGCCCCGTCCTCCAAGGGGTGTGTAATGGTGCCTCGCTCTCCTGCTCGGAGGGAGGCCACTCAGCCTCATTACAGTCCCCCGAAGCAGGAGAGAATCGACTTCCTGCCTCAAGAGACCTTCATGAGAAGAGTCCTGAAGAGGGACAGGGAGGGTGAGTGAGAGAGTTGAAGGGAATGATGAAGTTTGATTAAATTATTTCCAATATCCATCCAGGAAGGTGTGAAATGGCAGAGACGATCCTCATATGATGGATGGTGGACAGCCAGGTGTAGCACAGGATCCAAGAATGATATGATTCGTGGCCCTCGAGCAAAGGGTCAAAATGGCGGCTTGGATGAGGTTGCTGACTGGGTAGTGGCAATAGAAGACATGAAAAATTGAGCAGGGTGTCTACAACTTACTATATGTATATACTATACTATAATTGATTTTCTTTTATTTATATTTATGTACTATATTATACTTTACTATATTTATATACAATAATTTACTTGGGACATAAATACCCAAGGAATGCAGGATCACCCTGGAGTCCTTTAGAGAGTGCAGGGACTTGGCTGTTGCATTGCTGAAGAGCTTAGTGCCTTCAAATGAGAAGTCCTCTATGGTATTCTGCACTTCGTGGAGGACTGCAGCCATGAAGTAAACATATAACTATGGGGATAGCCATAGAACAAACTGCTGTGTCAGCTGCAATGAGAGAGGCTTTCAAAGATACTGTTGTGTTGGTCTGTCCCTTGGAGATAAGATCTTGAAATTGATTCTTCTGGTCTTGTGGCAGAGGTTCAATACATTGTGAAAATCTTGAGTAGTTGGTGTAAATATCATATTTTGGCAACAGAGAATGATAGCTGGATACTCCGAATTGTAATGTGGCCAAGGAGTAGCTCTTGTGGCCTAAAGATCTAGGCACTTGAGCTGTTTGTCATAAGGAGTAGATATCTGCCAGTATTGCCTATTATTTTCATTGACTGCATAGACCATCAAGGAGTCTATGGTGGAATAGGAAAAAGATATTTGGATCCCTTGGCCAGAACATCGTACTTTTCGTCAGCCCTCTTGCACATGAGTGGAATGGTGGCAGATGTCTTCCAGATGGTATGGGCTGGAGACAAGAGGGCACCATTAATAGGCAGTGCTAGCTTGCTTTGAGATGAAGTGTGGAGAATACCCAGAAGGCAATGCTGGAGCTCATGAACCTCTTCAAGGGGAATTTGTAGGGTCTCTGCCACACTCTTCATTAGATCCTGAAAACTTTAAAGTCATCCAAAGAGGATGGTAGAGGATGCATGACTTCGTCATCTGGGGACAATGAGGATTTATTGGAAGGGAGTGCTTACCACTCAGTTCTTGGCTCCTGATCCTCTGCAAAGCATCCCTGAGAAGATGAAGCTTTCTGGAAAGGATGTTCCCTGGATATTAGAGTCTGCTCATCTTAGTGGGCCTTTCTAATATAAAGGCACTCTTTAAAACTGGTCTTCTCAGGGGACCCCAGGGTTTCAGAATACCCAAAATGTGGTGGGGCATATGGAAAGGGAGCAGGATCGAAGGGGTGTTCCTGTCTAGATAGGCAGGGAGGGTGATGACTAATTCCCGTAGTTTCCTCAACAGGGTACATTGAGAGGATGGAGACTGGAAGGTAAAGATAGCTGAATCCTGGACAGGGATGTCCAACTCTAAAGATGTATCATCATATGTGCTCAATGGAGGGGTTAGAGGGGTCTGTACTGGCAGTCAAATAGGTGCCTACAGCCAAGTGGGAGTTGGTCTCCAAGTCTGTACCAGTTGCCCAGTTTTTGTGAGGAGATATGGTAGGATCTACTGGTAAGTAGGTGCAGGTGGGCACCCAGAAAGGCATCATCTCTGAGCCTCTCAGAAGAGGGGAATCAGGTTCCTCTGCCATAGGGAAGTCCTCATGGGAGAGGAATGATGGTGGTTCCAGCAATTGAGTGCAGCAATCTCAAGCTAAGGTGAGTCATGAGGTACTGTTAATAGTGGATGAGTAGTCTGTATGCTTCTTATGCCTGTGACATTCAGAGGATGCTAAAGCTGGGGCAGGTGGTTTATTGGAAGAGTCCCTGTGGCTAGAAAACTCCAAAGGTATTGAGGCCGGTGGCAAGTGGGGTTGTTTGCTGAGTGTTAGAAGGCCTTTTTGGCTGTAATGGGTCCTCAGTGCTGGAAGAAGTAGGAGCCTCACTGGTACTCGGAATGGGAGGTGAGGTCTCCTTAGACACTGGTCTCTGGGAAGATTTGATCCTAGCACTTGGATTATTTTTCAGGTGACTGAAATCTCTTCTTCTGAGAGTGCTGGGAGGCCTCTTAAGTTGTCCCTTGGTCTTTGCACACTGGAGCCTGAGCCAAAGCAGCATTGCTTACTGGAAGACTCAGAGGCTGAGGCCAATGTACAGGCGGGGGAAGGGGGGGAGGAGGGAATAAGTTGGCAGAAATCAGACTCTGCAGGTTTCTGTTAGCACTCCATAAGGACCACCTTAAGTCTATCCTCCCTCAGCTTCTTCAATCTGCTCTTGTACCTGGTGCAGACCTTGCACTTTGATGGGATGTGGGACTCTCTGAGGCAGTGCAGGCAGCTGGAGGGGAAAAGACCTGCGGCAGGTCTAGCAGGGATTGAAGCCTGGGATTTTGGGCATAATCAGCAGAGGAAAGTCCACAGCTGAGGAAAGCCTAAAGGTAATGAGGTCCTAGCCACAGCCACCCAAAAAAGAAGGAATGTGGGGGAATAAAGGCACAAACTTTAAAGAATACTAAGATAAAATAAGATAAAAAAATACATGAACAAAGAAGCACTGATAGCTAGAAGATAAGCTAGTGGGCATTGCAACTCTCCAGTTGCAGGCGGTTGAGAAGGAACCAGAGCGGCAGTAGGTCTGCCTCTCCCTATATACCCCTGGTCTGGAGCATGAGGATGTGTAGAGTGCAGGGATGGACTCTCCAACACTACTGAAGAAAAATCTCCAGAAGCATGAAGGAGCACGGGTGGGTGCACACAATAATGTGGAGCACCCATAGGGCCAAAAACTAGAATAATAATAAAAACAAATAAAATACTTCTATAAAGAAAATAAGAAAATTTATAACACTAATCCCACCACCTAAGAAATCTATCTAAAGCACTGAGTCTTCAAAGAGGTTAGTTTGTCTGCTGCCACAGTTGTGAGGAACTGAGGCAGCTGACTCACCACACCCACTTTTATAGTCTCGCCCTCAGAATGTCCAATAACGGTGAGGGAAGAGACAGGAGAGGGTGAGAGAGCACTCCAACAGGCACTGCTTTGAAACATTCCACCATCAGGGCTATACACCTATGGTGCAAAGACCACTCAAAGAACAGGATAATATAACAAACTCTATACTGCTTATTCCTACATACTTCATGTGACTGACCATTTCTCTTGATCATTAGTTTTCTACTTCCAGGAGTAGACCTTAAAAGCATATGTAAGTTTAAGTGCTGTCAAATAACTAAAGGCCAGGTTGTGACCGAGCCTACATGGCCATGGAGTGGCCCTCCACTCCGATTTGCTGACTCCCCAGAACTTTGGCTTGGGCCTATGGGATAAACAGATGTGACATGCCTGCTACTCCCTCCCTCCAGCAAGCAGATGAGCAGAGGGCATAGGATCCAGAGCACTGCCCAACTCTGCACTGGTCAGCAAAGCTGATCAGGACTCAGAGAAAATTTTTACCCACCCTGGGGCAAAGAAGTTGTAGGGAAGGAATCATGTCTGCACTTCTCTCAGGGCAGTGTAGTTACAGGTCTTACACAGGGCAGACTGCACATGCAGTTTAGCCCTTAAAAAGTTATTTTACTAATTTTTAGTAGCCCTATGCTAACAGAAATTTACTATTCATACTAATACATTAGTAACTATTTATCAGGCTTGCAAAATTCTAGTTCCTTATTATACGGAGTAATTTTTGAAAGATCAGCAAAATATCTTTAGCTTTTTTCATTATCAATAATCTGATCAGCATCATGCTAATGAGCAGGCAAGAAGGTTTTGTGCTTGGGCTGGTAATTTTTTATAATAATTTTGCAAGGTTTAACTAAGTAGTAATAAAGACAGATTAAGCAGATCAAGAAGTCTATCAAGAAGTCAAAATTAAACAACAAAATGTACAACCTAAATTTAAGCACGCCCACACCACAGTCGGAGCCCTGCATACTTTAAATCCATGAATATTAAACACACAGTAGCATTAGAACTCAAGAAATAGATTTTACTCGATGCTTTTCACCACATTTGTGCACAAACAGATTTATCTCAAAAGATGATCTGTAATGGCCAGGAACATAGAAAGTAAAGTATAAAGAAAAGTAAAGGTACAGTTGATAATCGGTCAAGAAATGCCTATCAGGATAAAAATAAAAAATTTCAAGTAGAGTAAGTTATCTAGTGGGCAGCCAATTTCATGATTTCAGAACAGATGAAATGTAGATAATTTCCGTGCAAGTCAGGTTTGCAACAGCTGAACTTTATGTCAAACCTTATTTAGCTAGAAAGCCAGTAGGGATTTAAAATCACCTAATCACAATGTGCCAAAACTATGGATAACAAATTTGAAGGCTTAAGTATGAGTGTGATTAATATGGTTCCAACCTAGTAACTTTCCCTATGTACGAGATTCACCAAACATGAAATTTAGAGGGGTTTTTTGGAAGATAAAAGGGATTATAAAATAACTTCTGAAATAGAGAATCTGAGTGCTACTAAAAGGAACAGTGAGAACAAAATATAAATGATATTTAGGGCCAACAAGCAACTTTCAACTCCTATTAAGGTGATGTTTGAATAGGTTTTTTGATCATTATCTTGTTTTACAAGTACATTATATAGCTATAGCCAGTCTTAGCTGGCAGACAGACATCTTTTGTTTTCCTTTTCCTGAGCCATTTTTTCTCCATAAATTTGATATAAGCTAAACATAAAAGGGTTTTCAAACTAGAATGTGCTTATGCAGATGATGATCTATTGTACATCAAGGAACTTCCCAATACTCCTGCCAATATCAGAAATTAAAGAACTGAAAAAATATGCCTACTATAATAATAAAAATAAGAGAGAACTTGTCGTCAGATTTGTTTAAGAGACTTTATTGACCTCCTTTTCTAATGATTTAGATGGAAGAATAGCAATGCAGCTATGTAAGGGTACGGATATCTTCTAATTTGGCCGACCTTTATGAGTGAATTACATTTGGTTCCTCAGACAATTTCAGCAACCAGATGGAATTTGCTGCCTCTCCTCAAGAGGGAGGATAAATGGAATAAAAAAAGACTCTCTCTGAGTTCTGTTTCTCTTTCAAGCAGTCTCCCAATCTTCATCCTTAGTGATTCAAAATCAAAGACACTATACTCCATTTAAAAATCTCTCAAAATATTAAAGAATGATATAACCTGTAGATAAGTGTGGCAACAGTCTCTCTCCCCTGTCTAGCAAAATTATCTCTTTAAGGAAAGGTTTTGGATATCATACCAGAAAACTGGCATTTTCATTAACTGTGATGTGGCACTTTCACTGATGAGCATCATTCCAGAAGACTTACAATTCACAGCACATAAAAATACTTCCTAACCAATCTTGCTCTATGCTAACATTAGCATTATGTACAGATAGGAAGACCCACTCCTCCCCAGGGAACATGGACTGAGATACAATATAACTAAATCTGAAAATCTAATTTATGAATGAAGAATGAATAAACATTTATATATACCTCCCTTGGGGCTTCTTTAGGAATTATTTATATAGAAGTTATCTTTTGGTTAACATTAGAGGAAATGAATGCTTTTCTTTATTTCAAAAATTTGTTTTCAGCCCTGCAATAATTTACTCCTCCTTTTCTTTCTTATATATTATTTCACTTCATTCTGAGGAAAAAATAACTAATTCATGATAGTTGATTCCCGGTATTTCTATTATGCATAATTCATGTTTGCCTGTTTATTATATTAAGTATGCAGTATATCAGAAATGTAGAACAATCCATATATATATATATATGATCCCCCCAAAAGGAAGAGATTGAGAAATAAAGCTTAGCAGTGAGAAACTGACTTGACAAAAATCAATAGGTTGAATATGTAGCTTTTAAAGAACAGGTCTATTCACATCTGAATTATGTGAAAATAATCCTCTAAATGCCATAAATTTGCAAGTATTGTATATGAATTAAAACCAACAGTCTGCCACAATACTTTAGCCTGTGTGATAACCGTGCTTTACAACAAGATTTTCACTGTAAATATGAATAGATCTTTCTGAAATTCCATACACCCACTTTATAAATGAGACCAGAATCCTGCAACCTCTCACCTATGCAGAACTCCTTGCAGAATTGGGGCCTTGAACAATACTCCAAGGCTTCTGTCAAGTGCTAAAGCCTCCTGTATTCTCCATGAAGCTGTAAGGCTTTGCAAATCAGAATAAGTAGAAAAAGCTGAAATTTTCTAGAACACTCTAATGCTAGTACTCCAAGTAAAGTACAAAACAAGGGTACAACCTCACATTCCTAAAGAGGATCAACATCCAGAGTGACATCTATCCTGGCTTTGCACAATCTTCAATGCTATTCTCACACTGGCTTCAACAGAACTACTGGACAAGACAATAGCAAACAGAGTCAACAGGAAGATATGGATAGAGCACAGAATTCACTATCACCCAGCTTTGCCCATAAAGGCAGAAAATGAGGGGGAGGGAATGGGCCTAAGAAGTAAAAGAAAGTGATAGAAATGGAGAGGGTATTCTGAAGAGGTCGAGAGAGAGAGAAAAACCAGATCTAAACAACAAGGTGGAAGATCCTAAACCTGGATACACCCTGGTGAGGAGGCTGTGAAACAACATTCTTAAAAATGCTTAATGCACAATCTGTTCAATAATTCACTTAGGGACACTTAAAAGACAGTAGTGAAAAACTTGGTGGCTTCAGGTTGCATACTTCTGGCAATCCAATTCTTTTTTTACCCTCTTTGAGTTCATGTGAGTTTAGAACCCCTGGACTGATTCTGCAACTGAATCTTTATTATGCAAACAGACCTATTGCAGAACAGATTGTAGGGTTGAGACTCCTCAGTTTTAGATTCAAATGAAGGCCAAAATGCAAAGGTAAACACATTTGGAAAAACTAAGTTAAATCTTATTTCATGTTAAAATATTCAAATCCACAAGTTTTACATAGTTTGAATACACAAATACAAATTGGTCCAGGTTTGTTTGAAAGCTTCATGAAACTTATTAAGGACTGTGTTCCGATGTCCTTGCTCACACCAAATACTAAATTACTTTAAGTACTCCCATTGAAGTCAATGGACAAGTGTGGAGTAAGGTGATGTTCAGTGTAAAGATATCAGAATCTGGCTCTGAACTTTTTTATCTTTATTTCTAGGTAATTTTTGAGAATCCCTCATCATAGTAGGCCAATTTTTCAAAAGTGACTAATATTCTGCGTGACTCAATTTTTAAGGGTCCAACTTGAGACATTTTTTAAAGGGGACTGGTTTTCTGTTTTGCATACTCAGCACTTAATGAAAATCAATCTCTTTAAAAGGCTCTGAAGCTGAACATCCAAATCACCCCACTTCTGAATATCTTGGCCTAGGCAATAAATACATAATAATGTATCTTTAGGGACTGAGCTTCCTCTCCCAACTCTATGATTTGGCCACTGTTATTTAGTTGGTTTCCTTTTTGGTTTTCTTTAAAGAAACCCCACTTCTCTTTTTTCCTTTCTCCTCTTCCTCATTGTTAGTCCATCACTTATTTATTGGAGAAAGGTATATGTTAAAAAGTTGGTTTGAGGAATGTTGGAATCAGACTTGGACAGATATTTGCTGGTATGAAGTTCTAAGCACAAAATGAATATTAAATAATGTGGATTGAATATTGAGTTTGCAATGAAACTTGAAAAGTCTCAAGTGGTCTTATGATTTGTTGACTCATTACTAATGGCGAATAATTTATGCAAAAATCAATTAGATTTCCCCACCCAAAATATTAGACATAAAACTCCTCAAGAACTGAGAGCCATTAAGATTTCTCCCATTTGCCAGTAACAAATGGTTTTGGTGACAGACGTACTCTAGCACAAAACAACAGTGTTTAACTGAAAAAACTATTGCCGAACTATATTTCTTTTCAATATAAACATGTTACTCAACTGATATACTATAAGAGTGAATGGCAGCAGAGAATGCACAGAACTTTTCAGGATAATCAGCATATCATAGGGTTGGATTTTGAAAGAGTTACAATAGATAAAGAGATTCTTTACTGAATACTGTATTAAAAAACAAAAAACAAAAAAAACCAACCCTGTTCCCAAAGGAAGGAAAAGGTTTAGATGGGGGGGGGGGAGGGGGAAACAAAAAAAAACCAAAAAAAAAACATATGACAAGATATAATATGGGCCTCAAGAGAAATTTATTGGCAAGCAGAATCTCAAAGACAGGTTATATTTTATATGGACTGGAGTTGATCTAGAATAACAAAGGCACAAAGAAAATGATAAATACTAGAACTGTGGTAATGGTAGTCAAATCTAAGATTGCAAGGTTCAATTGTGTACAAATAGTTGGAAGAGCTTTCAAGCAAATTGGAATGTAAGATGACATCAGATCCAAAAACAAGAACAACAAGCACTTTCTGTAATGGATAAAGGGTCTTAACTCCCCGCAACCCCAAAAGGAAAAAACCACCTGGTAAAAGTTAAGTCATGAAAAAGTTACACTAATATGAGAGAGGGGTCACAGAACTGGGAGCCCTGACATCCTGAGTTCTAAACCTGCATCTGGCAGATACTCTCTGTAGCCTTGAGCAAATCACAATCTTTGTGTTCTCATGAATTAATTTATAATCACAACACTATGGAAGATATGTTTGTAAAGAACTAAAGGTGTGATTCTGCCGCCCATGTCCATGTTAATCAGTACCTTGCTTCCTCTCCAAGTAATTCCACTGAAATCAGAAATGGGACTGTTTGTACACTAAGTTACTACTCCATATGAGTAAAGATGGAAGAATGTGTCCTATAGAGATGCTTGTTAGGATGGCAAATTGTGAATTTTTCCAAATGTGCTAATTTAAAATATAAGGGGACATAATCACAATTCTTAGATTTACATAATATAAAATTAATCTTATTGTAGTAGCATATACCAGACATCAATATGTATTCCTACACACCCCTCTCTAGATAAATAGCACCGTGCATAAAGCCATTCATTTATTGAAATGATGGTGGAATGAGACCTTCTAATTTCCCAGAAAAAGCACCTTGTCACAGAACTAAAGAAGTCATTCCTCTACTTATGACTGGAAGAAACTCTTATCTTGAGTCAAAGTTCTTCAGTTTACAACATGAAAGACATGGTTAATGCCAGATTACAGACACTCTTAAAAATAAATAAATAAATATTTTTTTGAAAAATGTGTCTTTCACTTGCTATAATACTGGAAAAAATTATCTATTAAATACCAAAATCAAAAAAATAAGTCCTCTGGACATTCATACTTTTGAAGTGCGCATTTTTACTTTGGCAAATATTAGTCAGATAGAGACAATGTTTGGTTATTTTCTCCAGTAAAGGTTATGAGGCACAGCTGCACAAATCATATGGGAGCACAAATTAGTACAGTGAATTCTGCTTACAATGGACACGTCCTTGTTCCCAGCTTTTGTCGTTTAAATCTAGATGGTGTGGATGTATGACAAGGGTGTGTCTGTCAGAGAAGTGGGGACAGAATAAGTAAGAGACTTTTATGCAATTTAATGATTACTCAGTCTTGACTAGGCATTTTCTCACTTTGTAGGCCAAATTATGCCCTCTGAAGTCAATGGGAGTTGCACATGCATATCAGGAGAGAATTTGACTCTGTTTATTGAAATTCATTTTGTTGTCAGGAAACAGGCAGTAAATTTTTTTAAAGGAAGCCAAATGTCAAAGTCAACAGGGAAAACTTAAATTTGTTGGCTGTATGTTGCGGGTCCTGAAATATGAGACCATAAGAAATGGTTACTGTGGAGCATTTCCCTTACAGAGTAAATTATTTGTCATTCAGAAGATTTGTTTAAATAGCCTACTCAGCATGAGAAGATTTATTTGGTAGAAAATTGAATCTTTGGTAGCTCCATTTTATTTCTGCATGTGCCAGCTCTCCCCACTAGTAATCCCCTTTTCTATGTACTTCTAATGCCCACAGAAGTTCAAAAAGTGTGTAACATGTACTATGTGATATATGGCTAGAAAAATATATGCTA
This sequence comes from Terrapene triunguis, assembly GCF_002925995.2. NCBI lineage: Eukaryota > Metazoa > Chordata > Testudines > Emydidae > Terrapene > Terrapene triunguis. The sequence continues at coordinate 17,715,085 of NW_020664463.1, read as the reverse complement.
TGTAAGATCTAGCACTGGATTCTTTGTTTGCTATAAAACCTGCTTCTATGTAGAATATATATTTTATGATGCTTTCATAACAATAGGCAGTTAGACATCTGACTGGTTCTCAGACAATTAGCTCTATTGATGACACAGTGATTGGAACTTGACAGGACAATAATTTACATATCTTCATTTCCTGAAGCTTTCCCACTCTTTGTTCTCTTAGGAGCTCAAAATGTCTAATTTTTAAGAGAAGGCAAAACTTATTTTAATCAACAAAAAATGCTCAGCTTGTGTAGTAGAGGCTTGAACATAGTGGATTTCAAGCTTTAAAAAAATGAACTAGAAAACAGAATTGTACTGACCTTGATTAATGACAAAAAACTGGAAGCAGTTCTTAGTTTCAAGTGCTTTAGTGACCAATTAATTGCTTTGGTGATTAGGGTTTTTATAAGACATTTGGAAACATTTTGTTTTTATTTTTATTGAGTTTAGCCTGAGTCAGTTTCTGGACAATTTACAAGGACATCATCAATATGAAAAATCATATTTATGTCTGAAAATTTCATATACCTTCTTTAGTTACAAGAAACCCCTAATGTTATTAAAATTGAAGGTTGCTAGCAAAACATTTTGCCCGGAGTTTGTTTACTTTGTGCATATGGACAGCACTTTACATAAAATTCACTGTTTTGTTGGTCACTTGCACTTGACTCTTCATGAAGTAGCATGTTTATATTACTTGGTCTGTGGCAAGCAGATGAGCACTCTCTTCCCCAAAGAATTTACTATTAATAAAAGCAGCAGCACAATTTATGTTTCCGAGTTTGGGGACCCCTGCACAGAGCTGAGAGCAGGAGGCACCCAGGAAGGCTTTCCCTTCTTCATTCTCTATAACCCTACATGAGGATGGGAACAATAGGAGCCTGGAAAGTGGGTACTTTCTTTCTTTTCCTGGATCCACCATGGGACCAGGGAGTGACAGAAAGCTGCAGGATCCTGGTACCTGTTTTTCCTTCCTCAGCCCCATACATGTAGCTCAGGGCAATGAGAGTATAGAAGTTGGGAGACCTTATCCTGAATGCTGCTGATTCTGTCACAGCAAGTGGAAGACAGATAGACATGGACACAGAGGTAGGAGGCATGGTGTCACTCTTGGACCTAACCACTTTTCATCGTTGCAAAACACACTTATAAACATCAGCAGATAAGCAATATATATTAAATTCCACATATACTATTTATACTTGATTTTTTTAAACTAATCAATTCAAAATATTCAAGTTGACAATGTCCCTTTAAGGCTTTACTGAGAGCAAAACACCCTGCATTGGTGATACTGACCTGAATGGGTGTCACCCGTTGACAAGAGGACACAAATGCCAAAGTCAACATTACACATTAATACCAAATTGCCATCTTTCCAAGGGTCACAAACTCCAACAAGCTTAATAGCTATATACGGCATCTGGGTAAGAGTGAATACTTAGCATCTCTTCTGATGTTCTAAGGCATGAAACTGGAGGAACGGGTTCTTTTAAACAATGTCACTTAGCTAGAGAAGAAATTCAGAGGGCAGTCTAGCCTGAACCAATTCTCTTTCAAAAGAAGAGACATGGAAACCGGAAGATTCTTCACTCAAACTCCACAATGAATTTTTATGGTGGTTGGGTGGAAGAGAGTGCTCCCCAGATAGAATATATTCGGAGCATATGACTTTGTACAGGGAGACAGTCTTCTCTCCACTGTGGTCTTTATAGAAGAGTTGCCAAATGATTTTCTGTCCCCAGAAGGGTCTATGCAGCATCTTGCCCTTTTCAGTGGATAGGCTGGCCTTTGTGCATCCCAGAAAACTGTAGACATTTTCCTGAATAGACTCCTAAGAGTTTATTTTCTGAAATGGTTGTTTATGGATTAAAAATTATTCCACCTCAGTATTTTCCAATGAAAGTGAAGAAAGTGTGGTATAATATGTCGGACAGCTACTTGTACTGTAAAAATATAGATGGTAGACTAACATTTCAACTTATAATAAAGATTGATGGGCAATGGCACTGAATACAGATTCAGAATGATGTTCAGAAGTTGGTGTGCTGTGTGCAAAGCTCATTAATAATGGATTGCATGACCAGATATACTCTACTTCATGATAAATTCAGGAAAAACATAATTTAAAAAGCAGGCTGTCAACATGTTAAAAACTTATTAAGTTGTTTGTTTTAATCTAAAAACATTTATATAAATGCTTAAAAATAACATTCTATTTTGGCAGATGTGACATGTAGAAGGAATACGCTTTTAAAATGGCTTTTTACTTTTAAGTATCAGGTTGTAATTTCATAAACTATAATTAAAATGCATCCATTATTAATGGACTAAAGGAATGAAGTTCATCTGTTTGTTACTTTGTGATCAAATTACAATGCATTTATTAAGAGGCTGATTCTCCAAGTGTACCAAAGCCAATGAGAGCTGAATCTTTTAGAATTAGACCACAGATTATTAATGTTTAGTTTATATCATCCTACTACTTTCTCCAAATCCCTTATTAAGCCTGTTAGTGTAAAAGGATTGGATATGCCCACAAGAAACAATTACAGTCCAAGTTACTTAGCCGGTCAATAGCTAATGTTGTCATGACCAGGTCTGGATGTAAAACAGTGCAGTATGGATTGACCAGGTATGCGGACCTTTGGTACTAACTGGTAGTTTTCTTTGGACATTATGTCTGAACTTTGTTATTTGCCACTGATGCAAACCAGTCAAACTAAGGTTATCCTAACTGGGAAGTTAACAGTGTGAACATCACTGGGTTCAATCGACCATTTCCCAGACTGAATGATCGTTTATGTGAATGATCTGGAGTAACAACAGGTGTGCTTCCTCTCAAACAGAAATATATTATTTTTATTTATTTTTTGGTGAGTGGTTGCTCTGTGTCTTGCTGCTTATGTAATTGTAAGAGAATGTGATGATTCTCCAGGGAGGGATGATGATAAAAATATTTTATAATATGTAGGTGAAGTTCCAGTTTCATTGCCTGAAGCTCCAGGAGAGGCTGGTATTGCTGTCATTTTCATTTTTCTGGTTTCCAGAATATGTTCCATTGTGAGAATTGCCTTGTGTGATATTTGGAGCGGCACCTCGTAGTAAAACCTCTCTTCCAACATTCATGACTGGAGGGAGTCCAGGATTGTATCCATACGGTATCTCCATAGGATATTGACTCCTTTGCAACTCAGTGAAGTTGAAACATTGAATTTCCTGCACTTGCCACTTGGATCAACAGTGGATCTATATTGCTCAACATCTCTGCCAAAAAAACGTAGTAAGTCCCTGATTTTGGCTGGTCCCTTTGAAAATACCTTGCTGATGGCTGCCTGAAGCTTGTACCCTTGGTCTCATTCCTTTCTTGTGAGGCTGCCAGTTTGCTCTTTTGAGAGTTGATGATAAAACCAAGTTTCTGGGAGTTTTACTGTTATCTCCATGGAGAGTTTGATTGGAATTTCTGGCAATTGATGTTCCAAACCAGAATATTATCAAAAATAGTTATAACTCAACTCCTTTGTTGTAGATTATCTCTATCAAGGTGATAGGAACATTTATTAATATCCATGGCACCGCTGACAGCCTAACAAGAGAACCTAATATCTGTACCAAGAGGGTCCAAAACTAATCTGAAAAATTTACTTTGCACGACAGGAATGTGAGATACAATTCTTTAAGAGCTACATCCCCTTGGTGTATGCTGGATAGGGAGGATTCATCCTGAACTTTCAAAATCTTATAAATTTGTTGGGGCTTATTGTATAAGACCACTCTGATTACTCCAGCTTCTTCAGGACCACAAAATACTACCTTTTGGGCTTTTGCCAATCCTGCTTCCATCAACCAATGAGAAGGGGCATTCCAGAAATTGGGATCACCAGGCACGCAGTCAAAGGAGAATTACATTTTTTGTATAATCTCAGTTTTATTCATTCTTGTTGCAGAGCCTGTAACCAAACTGCACACAAATCTGTGTCTGGCCTAATACAAGACCAGCATTGAAAGCATTTGCCCATAAAGCTCAGCATACATTTTCTTTAGTTAGTTAGTTTTTTTAGTTCACTACTTTTGATATTCAACTAAATAGTCACCTCTGATTCTCAAGTTGTCCCCTGAACACTAATCCCTTCTCCATCCAACAGCAGCAGCATGCAACATATATCAATTACATGTAAAAACGTGCATAATTTATGTAACAATGTTTTTTCTGCTCAACCAAAATTAAGTTTTACAAAAATTCCATATGCATATCTTTATTTTTGGTTTAAAATATTATACTCACTTAATTAATGCCAAGCAAAAGTATGTATTGTTGCATATACAACACTTGGACACAGTATAACTGTCTATTTTAATGGATCTTAACTAAACCTGATCATCTGGACCATTCCTCATCCAAATACACATTCTTTTGTTGTGGTAAACTCAGTGGAGAGAGACACAAGCTTATCAAAAGTGACTTTCCTTTGAAGAGAGTTAGAAAGTTTTAAACTATCATTGGAAAGTTAGAGGCAATTTATAAGTCCTGTAACCAATTTTTTTGCTCAGATGTTCCTAAAGAAAATCTGTCTCCAGAGATCTCTGAATATAATTAAGAGAAAAAAGGATCAGAAAACCATACCATACTATATTATAGTGACAATATGGGATTTAAAAATAAATAAATAAAAGTGAATCCTGATCTGATGAAAAGTATCAAAGTGCCAGCCCTGGAAACTGAAGCCTTCTATTAATCCAGCAACAAGTACAGCATTGGCAGCATCAATGTGAGATAGCTCTACACCACCCAATCATTGTGTCTCAGCTCTGAACTGTGAAGATCATCTTAAAGGGAAAGAAGATAGTTTAGTGTCCAGGACTCATTCCATGCATGGTCCCTCTTACTGAGGCTTTCAATCAGCATATCCATTTATAGTAGTAGGCACACATTGATATTTCACCACTGCTACTGTAGGTTTATTGGAGGACCTTAGTGAGTCAATCAGCTTTGAGCAAATGTAAATCCGTCTAGGAGATCGGAGTCCTAGAACAGGTAGATACCAACTTGAGGCTCATTCAGTTCATAACAGTCTCTCTTTAGAAGGCTAAATACAATTCACAATTAATTAAAAATAGCTTAAGTCTTTCTTTTACATTTTAAATTTTCTATTTGTAGCTCCTCCTGAGGAGACACTTATTCTTCCTTCTGGGTGAAGTCCTCTCACATACACAAAGCCCAACTGATCAGAGATTGTCTGAGATAATAAGCGGAAGTAAAAGTTCGTATCCCCAAACTATAGACAGATTAAGTAACAATCACGCTACTGAGTGGCATCCCACATGTTCCGTACCCTTTTACAGACCACTGGACTCGTGTAATAGTGCATCCTATATACTCTCCCTGCCTCAAACCTCTGTAAGTGCCAATTTGTTAGACGGAGAGCCCCCTTCCACAATGGACAGTCACCCCAAAACACAGGTTTGCACCACTCACCTGTTCAGTTAAAAGTAATTTAATAAAAATATTTGGACTTTGTAACAAACATCAGCTTAGATTTTTTTTTAAAAGTCTGAAGACATTATTTTTCACTACTTATGTATTTTGCCCAACATTTAAAAAACGCTTTACACTTTTCACTTTGCAAAAAAGGAGCAAACTCTAGCTTGTGTGGTTCCCCTCCAAGCCCATCTTGTTTCCTTTGCTGTTGGCCATATTAACTCAAATGACACCCCAGGCATCCAAAAGAAAGCAAATTAAGGCTGAATATGTAAGATAGCGTCTGCAGCTGAATCAAGACATTCCTGTACCAGTAGTGGTAAGATACATACAAACAACATTCAAAGAAACAAACAAACCTATCTTTTCAAGAGTGCTAAAACTATTTAGCAGGAGTACTTGTGGCACCTTAGAGACTAATAAATTTGTTAGTCTCTAAGGTGCCACAAGTACTCCTGTTCTTTTTGCGGATACAGACTAACACGGCTGCTACTCTGAAAACTATTTAGGTGTATCGGTACAACCTTGATGTGGGGGTGAGGAGAATAGGTGGTCAGAATCTGAGTCCTGCACTTAATTGATTATCTTTATTAACATTATTGCCAAAACATAGTTTAAATAATTTTCTATTCAGGTAAATTCCCTGAAAAGCAGCTTTGTCCATTTAATTGGACTCTAAGATTGGTAGGGATATATGAGTTTAGTGAGTAGGGTCTGTTGATATTTTTAAGCTTTGTTTTGACTATACTGAATACTTTTCATTGTTATGTTGGCACATAGTAACTTTCTTGTTTTACAGGACTTGAACTAACAGTTCTTGGTTAAAAGATGTGGATTATATACATACTTGCATTTTAAGCCTCAGGTAAGAGATTCAGAAACTGGCTAGCAAGCAGAAAGAATTTAGAACTCTCAGCATTTAACAGGTCATGTGACCCAAAACAGTCTGTAGAATGGTATAATCCCCAGTTGTCTCTTTCTGTTCAAATGAAAACTGGAAATAAGACAAAATATCTTTCTATACAAAAGTACTCAAAATGGAAGAATATTTCATAAAATACAAGAGGATGAATATAATTCTCTGAATTACCCTTAGCAGAAGACATGACAGTGTCAGACACGTCCTCTCTGCTAACATACGTATCTATTTGTAATAAACCTGGAGAAAAATAATCAAGATTTCTCAATTCTAAGAAGAAATAAAAATTATTGGCTTGATTCTCAACTACTCATAAACAGAGCTCAAATGCAGTTCAGCGTGGTCGATGACAGGGACACAATCATGACTCCCTGCCAGTGGAGAAGTGAGCATAGTGGAGCCTCACTCTGCCATGGCCCACCTCCTTGCTCCAATTTATCCTTATGCCAGTTGCAGGGTGGTTTCCAGTGCAGGAGGCTCTGGATCCAGCAGAACTTTACACCTGCAGAGATTCCCTCTACGCATTTGGAATTATCCAAAGCAAATCCGTGGCAGCTTTAGTTTCACTTTATGCCTTCATAAGTCGTGCAAGGTAAATTTGGGGGACCAGAGAATCCAACCCTGCAGAGTCTTAATTCAGACACTGATTTTTTTCCCACTGAGTTTTTCACTGCTTTGGCTATATGTAAAACACATATAAGTAAGCTCTATTGCTCTGACAGAAGATAAAGAGAAGTCATAATATATATTGTATAAGCAGATACGATGGGAAAGACCCCTTGGTAAAGAAGACAAAGTTTTTGCACTAAGAAATTATTTCAACAAGTGGAAATACTGTTCTGTGCTAAATATTGTGAAGTCAAACTCTCAAAACCCACTTCAATTATTTACTCCACATGATGGGCCGCATGTAAAAGTAAAAACAGAACCACAGGAATGGAGTATAAATTAAGCACAAAGGGAAAGCACTTAGTGTATAAACATCTTACACAGAATCACGTGTGAACAAGTATCCATAAATATAAAAGAAAAGAAAACAAGTAATTACATTATTTAAAATGTCAATGTCCCCACATTCAAAGACCCCAGATGAATATAATTAAAGATTTTAATAACTCCTGTAAAATAACAAGGAAAATTTAATTAAAAGTTCTCTGTTCCAGGATAACAACATTATGGGGCCAATCTTATTCTCACTGAGTCAGTGGGAGCTTTGCCATTGATTTCCCTGGCAATGGATCAGGCTCCATATACAAAAAGGATAATAAAATCTCTTCAATGGTCACAGAACAAAGAATCTGGACAATTCCTCATGCACTGATAAAATACACCCATACTCCAAAAATAGTGGATTTTGCTTTTGACTGAATAACCAGAACCAACATATTAGAACTGATGACTCATTTACATTGGGTTACATTTACTGGTTGCCTTCAAAGGAGAAACTGGCCATGATGGCCCACCCCTGGTCTCCTCTCTTTCTGCACTGATCACCCACACTGGTTGGCACTGTTCCTCCCTGGTTCCCAGGAGGAGAATTGTCAGAGATGGACTCAGAGGTAGAGATCAGATCCACCAGAGCAGACATTGTCTCTCCAGTCGTCCTTATCCTGCCATGGACCCAAGCCAAGGCATCCCATCCACAGCATGGCCCCTAGGACAGTGGCAGAGGCCAGTACAATGGCCATTTTGGAACTCCTGGGCCTTTCCACCAATGCAGGGATCGCAACCCAGAAGGTGATGTTCTATGGCATCTGAGTCCACAGCACTTCTATCGCTCCGCTCAGAGCAGGCTCTGGTACTGAGGCCGGTGACGAATACCAAGAGCCTGCACCCTGAGACCCATCCGGTGCTGAGGGAGAAGAACAGTGCCCCCTACCAATACAGGCGGCTGCTTCTTCTCCTCATGAGGCTGTTCTGGGAACAGAGATAGCACCCTCTCAGGATAAAATGCATCAGGAGCGCCTCAAGAGAGTAGCTCAAAACCTAGGGATCCAGGTGGAGGAAATCAGGGAGTCCTACCATGCCTTAATAGACATTCTAATGGCAACAGGCCCTTCAAGAGTGGCACTGCTCCTGAATGAGGCCATTATGGACCCCACCAATGAATTATGGCAGACCCCAGCATCCCTTCAGCCGCCGACAAAGAAAATTGAGAAGTACTTTGTCTTGGCTAAGGGTTATGAATTGCTCTATACACATCCACCACAAGAATCTTTGATTGTGTCAGCAGGCAATGAGCAGGAATGACAGGGGTTACGGAGGCCAATCTCGAAGGTCAAGGATGCCAAAATATTAGACCTTTTTGGTAGAAAGGGCTACTCAGTTGGTGGCCTCTAGCTCAGGATCGTGAACCAGTAAGTACTCCTGAGCAGGTACGATTTTAAGTCCTGGGACTCTGTGCCGAAATGTAAGGAGTTGTTACACAAGAATCCAGAAGAGAATTTGCAGCTCTTGTGGAGGAAGGCAAATCAGTGGCGAAGGTGTCCCTGAAGACAGCCTTGGATGTGGCGGACTCTGCATCCCGATCTACGGCCTCAGCGGTGGCAAAGTATAGAAGCTCATGGCTTCAATCCTCAGACTTGCCGCATGAGGTCCAGCAAACCTTGCAGGACCTTCCTTTCGAGGGTACACTATTTTTTTTTGAGCAGAAAGACTCCAAACTACACAGCCTGAAGGATTCAAGAGCCAACTGGGAGTCCCTAGGACTTTATACACTGACACCCATGAGGACACATTATAAGCCTCAGCCGGCTACTCGATTCTTCATGCTGCCTGCCCAGCAGAACTACCACAGGAAAAGGAACAGGGGCTTTAGGAGAAAACCTCCACCCCAATCCTCGTCCGAGTCCATGCCTGCTCCTCCCAGACACTCTAGTGGAGCCAAGCAGACCTTTTGATAGGACGCTTGGGGACAATGTACCAGAACAGATTTCGGATCCAACCTCTCCAGTTTTTGTAGACCGTTTATCCCATTTCTATCAGGCGTGGTCCCGTATTACAACAGACCATTGGGTGCTAAGCACAATAGCAGTGGGCTACACCCTTCAGTTCAGTTGTTCCCCTTCCTCCCACCCCCTCCTCAACCCTCTTCAGGGACTCTTCTCATGAGCAATTTCTAGCCCCAGAAGTGCAGTGGCTCCTAAGGGTGGGAGCTCTTGAAGAGGTTCCACTGGAGTTAAGGGGACAAAGGTTCAACTACCAATATTTCCTAATCCCGAAAGCCAACGGTGGTCTGAAACTAATTCTGGAACTGCGAAAGCTCAACAGATACATGAAGAAACAAGTTCCCCAGGGTGTCTGTCTTCATTCATCCCCTCCCTGGATCCAGGGGACTGGTATGCTGCCCTCAATTTGAAAGGTGCTTACTTCCATATCTTGATCTTTCAGGAACACAGAAGGTTGGGTTCATTGTGAACCACGTACACTACCAATTTGTGGTTCTCCTGTTCAGCCTGTCAGCAGCCCTTTGGGTGTTCACAAAGTGCATGGCAGTCATTACAGCCTTGCTAAGAAGGCAAGGGATTCAGATCTACCCTTACCTTGATGACTGGCTGGTCAGAAGTAGGACAAGGCCCAGGTGGAGTCTGCTATAAAGCTAATCCAGTCAACATTCCAGGACTTGGGTCTGCTGATAAACGTGCAGAAGTCTGCCCTCTCCCCAGTTCAAAGGATAGAGTTTATAGAGGTGATCCTCAACTGTGTCCAAGCCAGAACCTTCCTCCCAGAAATGCAATTCCAAGCAATAGTGATGCTTACAGAGAACCTCAGGGATCACCCCATCACGACAGTAAGGAACTGCTTGAAGCTCCTGCGCCATGTGGCCTCATACACCTATGTGGTGCATCATGCGAGACTTTGACTCAGACCTATCCAGGCACAGCTGGTATCTGTATTCTCATGAAACTGACACCATTTGGATACAGTTATCATGGTTCCCCTGTCCGTGATTGCCTTCCTCAATTGGTGGCTAGACCTGTTGAGAAGGTGCATGGGAATCTCATTCTTAAGACCCCAACCATCAGTGTCTCTCGTTACAGACACTTCAGCAATGGTCTAGAACCCCTGGAGCTGCCCTTTCCTCCCTGCCTGGGAAAGCGGGAGAGGAGCTCCGGCTGCAGCCCCCTAAGTCTGGGAGGTGGGGTTAAGAACCCTAGGAGGAACAGAGGTGAGGCAGGGGCAGGGGGCTAAACTGATGGTGGGGTTTAGAGGGCTGCCAGATTTAGGGATGGGGAGAAGGGAGGCTACAAGAGGGAAGAATAAAACAAAAATTATTTTAGCTGTTTGGACAATTAATTATGAGGTGTAATAATCAAAAATATACAAAGAAAAATGTTAAACTACTTTTAAATACTTTGTGACTGAATTGATTATTTAAAAATATTTAGGGATTACAGATATAATTACAGGTTTCAAAGTAGCAGCCGTGTTAGTCTGTATCCGCAAAAAGAACAGGAGTACTTGTGGCACCTTAGAGACTAACAAATTTATTTCAGCATAAGCATAAGCTTTCGTGGGCTACAGGTCACTTCTTCAGAAGCCCACGAAAGCTTATGCTGAAATAAATTTGTTAGTCTCTAAGGTGCCACAAGTACTCCTGTTCTTTTTGCAAATATAATTACTGCACTGAAAAAATAGAAAGCTCTGAAAGGTTGCTCATGTCAAGATATTCTGGAATGTAAAGATCTTTGCAGGTCAGATAAACTTTTGTTGAAAAACTTGATACATAGAGAGAGTGCTTAGTCTTTCTTGGATAGACACTGTTCATTTTCCAGCTTCATTTTATAGGCTCTATATAGTTTATTTCTAAATGTGTGAATTAGGTTTTTCATCATATTTAAACTTTTTCAGACTATAATGCTCTCCACTGAATACTTATGTTATACTTGTATACAAGAACTTAAGTATAAGTACTCGCCCTTTTTCTCCACCAGCATGGATTATTTCCTTCCACTCATCTCCCTACTTCTGAAGGGATACTTTTGAGGGGACATCCATGCTAGTAATGAGATACTATTAACAGAAGCATAACAATTATATTGAAATGAGTCCCTTGCCACTAAGGACTAGTCCAAATTAAACCATTTTTCATCTTCTACAGTCTAATTTTCCTTAAATATGTTTGTGTACTGCTAGCATACACCAAGTCTCCATATGAGCAGCCAGGGAGAGACATATGTGCATTAAACATTTGCTTTTCAACCTGAAATTATCGCAAGTATTGCCAGAAGAGAAGCGGAGAGTTAAAACATGGTTTGATGATTTTTGTAAAAATCTCATGATTTATGGGACCAGTCATATGATATTTTAGCATCCGACTCATGATTTTTGATCTCTTGAGGTTGGCAAAACTGCATCTTGGAGCCATGGAAACATATTTCACATATCCAGTAAAGACTTCAAATAAACTTGACTTTTCAGACCACGCCTGAGAGGCCAAGCTGGTAAAACTGAGGGGAGTGCTAATAGTGTTTTGATCTAGGGAAGGCAAGAACTGGATGCTACTGTCCTGTTGGGAACAGGTAAGGGGAGAACACAGCTAGACAAGCTAGTATCAACTTGGATCAGTGAATTCTTCAAACCAACCCCTAAACTGCAGCAGATCTGTCAGCATCAAGACACTTATATTGAGTTGGTCTCAGAGCATTTCATTCTCCCAGACCATCAGGAAGATCTACAGGGGGACGATGGGAAGCTCCTCCAACTCTCAATAGCATCAGAGTTTTAAAACTCAGCAGAGAAGATTACATGCTTTAGAGAGCTTTCCTTCAAAAGCAGAGAAATAAATAAAACAATTTACTGGTAAGAATATGGCTTTTTTTGCAGGATCATTCACCATGGCAACTTTCCTATTATTTAGGTCCAAATGTATAAAGCCACCTGAAAACTAATATTTCTACAAGCTCTTTGTGAGAAAAAGAAAGATTAATTTAAAAACAAATACATTTTTTTCCAGGGTCACCTTTGCAGCATACACACATATACAGCATGCAGTGGAATGAACAAGACTATCATATTGGTGACCTCCATCACTCAAATTTATCCTCAAAACATCCATGCTAGACATAGGGAAGTATCTCCTTTTCACAGATGGAGAACTGAAGCACAGCAAGATTAAGCGATTTGCCCAAGATCATCATACAGGAAACCTGTAGTATTCAGGAACTGAAGTCACCTTTGTGCCATAGCCTCTATACCATCTTTCTGTGCCAGTAATCAAAGTGAGCCATTGAAGATCCAAATGCCCCCCTCTAGCACTCACAATGGGCACATGTAGCTGATCATCTCCCAATACTTAGCTACAAATTTTTAAACACATCATTGTTTTGCAGAAGCATCAGAGTATTACAAGCTTTCTCAGTGTGACATTATCGGTGCTTTTAATGACAGATATCCAAACCATACTGTAACCATATTAAATAAATAAAGAGCGTAAGGGAAAGAATGCACATATATTTCTCTATGTTTATCTACATATGTATATGGCCCTCATCACTGTAATGTCTCAGAATCTCACAATCATTAATGGGGTTACACTCACAAATCCACTGTGTTGTAGGGAAGTATTATCCCCATTTTACAGATGGTAAATGGAAGCAAAAGGTACATGCAGTGATTTGACCAAGGTCATAGAGGGAACCTGTGTCTGAGCTGGGAATAGAACTCAGGACTCCCGAGTCCCAGTGCCTTAACCACTAGACCATATTTTCTGTCTCACTGATTTTTAGACATTGACTCAGCATGATGATATTACCATACAACAAAATTGAACATGCAAATCAATGTGAATCTCCATTTTCACAAACAGAAAAAAAACAAAACAAAACAAAAATCCCTAAAAATCCCCACATCTTCAATTTAGAAACAAACTTCATTTTTAAATTTTAAAAGAGTTAATGTTTATAAAAACAGGGTAAGTTAAAAAAAGACTTTAAAGGAATGCAGTCAGATTTAAAATAATATTTTTGAAAAATCAAACATGATTTACATGTTCTGGGACAAAATCTACTCTCTCTTTCACATGTAACCTCGATGAAGTCTTGTGTTTTTAAGCAGACATAAGAAATCCCAATTCCCTCTGAGATTAGGCCTATAAATCTAAGACCTAGTGAAAGCAGAAGAACGATATGTAGAATATAATATTGTGCAGGCTTGCTTAGTACCCAAATCAGTGTCTGGTTATTTTGCTTGTCTGTCCAGATATTAGAAACCAATACAGCTTTGCTTGTTAACAAAGCTTGTTGCTGGTATTAATCTATCAGTGTCAGGTGTTTGGAATTCCAAAGATTTCACATATTAATCATGCTGTATTAGTGATAATGGCAGATGCCTCAGACGTCTGTCTTAAGGAGGTTAAAAGAATTGAAGTTGGCTACTCTTTTAAAGGGAAAAACATTGTCCATCAAATCCAATTTTACCATTTAATGAAGAGGAAGAGACTTTTGAATTGCAAATGATGTGATGGCGACTCATTTTTATTTGTCACATAAAAAGTTGTTTGAAATAATGACCTGTCTGTGATGTGTCTTAAGAGATTCAAGTGACTGACTCATTACTGTTATTTTGATTTTTGATGGACATACAGCGTTAATGACAGCTGCAATTTGTCTCTTTGCTGATAGAAAATTGCACTAATTCCAAAATCATTCAAGTTGAAGATTTTTGGAAGGAGGAGATAGATATAGAGCAGAAGGTTGTTTGCCAATTCATTTTCTTTATTATTATACTGTAGGTTACAATTTCTGGTGTTAACTAGCTGATTGGGATTATTGGTGCAATTTTTACTATTGTCTGATTAGGACAAATTACTTGCAATTCTGCTTCTTTGAGAATATCACATCCTACAGGACTTATGTTCTTAGGATCTATGTTTTTGTAAGCACAATAAAAGGAAACTCCTGTACCTATAAGTGTTTTGGCTACTGAGGTTCCAGTAGGGTGTGCATGAGCCCACTACTCTTATGTACTTGCTCCAGCTGTTGATACCTTAAAGCCCCAGGACCTTCCATCCAGTTTGTTTTAAAATGGGAGGAAAGAATTACTCCAAAAAGCTACTAAAACTATAGAAAAAAAGCACAAGAAAATAGTTACAATTTCCAAAATGAACTCTCCGTCAAGACAGACAAAATATACTTCAATAGACAAAACTTACCACCTCTAAGAGAAATCCCCAAGCTCTGCAGCTAGCGGATGAGAAAACTGTGAGATGATGTGTTCAAAGACACAAAATTATACATATACCATTTTCCCTTTGTTCTTTCTCATACATTCATTCTCACGAAGTTCTCACATTCTTTGATAATCAGCTTAAGGGACATCTCAAAATAAAAAGCAGAACTATTACTGCAACAGGCATTGCATAAAGATAGACCAATGCCCAACATTAATAAATAGGAAAAGGACAGTTACCTGTTCCGTAACTGGCTTTCTTCGAGATGTGTTGCTCAGGTGTATTCCACTATAGGTGGGCATGCTCGCCACGTGCACCGATGCCGGAAGTTTTTCCCTTAGCAGTATCCGTAGTGGGGGAGCACCGCTGCGACCCCTGGAGTGGCGCCGGTATATCGCGCCATAAAGGGGGCTGTGTGCTCCCCCCACCCTCAGTTCCTTCTTGCCAGACAACTCCGACAGAGGGGAAGGAGGGCGGGACGTGGAATACACCTGAGCAACACATCTCGAAGAACGCCAGTTACGGAACAGGTAACTGTCCTTTCTTCTTCGAGTGATTGCTCATGTGTATTCCACTATAGGTGACTCCAAGCTATCCCTGATGGAGGCGGGTAGGAATTTTAAGTGTAAACAATTTTTAGGGGTTACCCGGGCGGAGCACCGCCCTACAAAACCCGGCGTCATCCCTTGTCTGGGAGACGATCGCATAGTGCGATGAGAAAGTGTGGACAGAGGACCACGTAGCAGCCCTACAGATGTCCTGAATAGGGACATGAGCCACACAGGCCGCGGACGAGGCCTGGGCTCTCGTCAAATGAGCCTTCACTATAGGAGGCGGGGGAACCCCTGCCAGGTCATAACAGGTGCGAATGCACGAAGTGATCCAGCGGGAGATCCGCTGGGTGGAGACCGGTCGCCCCCTCATGCGTGCGGCCGAAGCAATGAAAAGCTGGGGGGACCTTCTAAATGGCCAGGTTCTGTCTAGGTAAAAGGCCAGCGCTCTGCGCATGTCTAACATGTGCAGGCGGCGTTCCTCATTGGAGAAATGGGGCTTAGGACAGAGGATCGTGAGGAAAATATCCTGATCCATATGGAAAGCCAAGACCACCTTTGGCAAAAAGGCAGGGTGAGGGCAGAGCTGAACCTTGTCTTTATGAAAGACCGTATAGGGCGGTTCAGAGGTCAGGGCCCTGAACTCGGAGACCCGGCGGGCTGAGGCAATAGCCACTAAGAATGCCACCTTCCACGACAGGTGGGACCACGAACACGTGGCTAACGGCTCAAAGGGAGGCCCTGTGAAGCGGGAGAGTACCAGGTTTAGATCCCAGAGCGGGACCGGGGGTCTGGCGTAAGGGAATGCCCGATCTCGCTCTTTCAGAAACCGGGCCGTCATGTGATGGGAGAACACAGACAGGCCCTGCACTGGGGGATGGCAGGCCGAAATGGTCGCCAGGTGCATCCTGAAGGAGGAGGGCGCTAGGCCTTGGGTCCGAAGGGACAGGAGGTAATGGAGGACAAGCAGGATAGGGGCCGAAGAGGGAGAGAAACCTCTATCCCTCGCCCACATAGAGAACCTATACCACTTAGACAGGTAGGTTCGCCGCGTGGAGGGTTTCCTACTTTCCAGCAAGACCCTTCTCACATTCTCAGAACACCTCCCCTCCTCCTCATTCAACCACGAAGCAGCCACGCTGTCAGATGGAGCGCGGCTAGGCTGTGATGGAGGAGGCGACCTTTCTCCTGTGAGAGGAGGTCCGGCCGTAGCGGCAGCCTGCAAGGAGGGGCCGCTGAGAGTTGCAGCAGGGACCCGTACCAATGCTGACGGGCCCAATCCGGGGCTATGAGGATCATCCTCGCCCCGTCTGACTTCACCTTCTGTAGGACCCTGTCTATTAAGGGGAAGGGCGGGAAGGCGTACAAGAGGGGCCCCGACCATGGGAGCAGGAACGCATCCGATATGTCCCCTTCGCCCTCTCCCGCTCTGGAGCAGAATTGACGACACTGTCGATTCTGGGCGGTGGCGAACAGGTCTACCTGGGGAGCACCCCACTGTAGGAAGATCCACCTGGTCACCTCCTTGTGCAGGGACCACTCGTGTTGCTGGGAGAATACCCTGCTCAGGCGGTCCACGAGCGTGTTGCTCTTGCCGGGCAGGTAAAAGGCCTGAAGTAGTATACTGTGGGCTATACAAAACTCCCACAAGAGCTGGGCTTCCTGGCATAAGGCCCAGGATCGCGTGCCCCCCTGTTTGTTGATGTAGTACATGGCGGTCGTGTTGTCCGTGAGGACTCTGACCACCTTCCCTTGTATGTGCTGGCGAAATGCCACAAACGCCAGGCGTACGGCCCTGAGCTCCCTGACATTTATGTGGAGGGTTAGTTCCTCGGGCGACCACATACCCTGGGTCCTGAAATCCCCCATGTGGGCTCCCCAGCCCAGGTCCGAGGCGTCCGACACTAGATCTAGTGAGGGATGAGGCTCTCGTAAGGGGATACCCCGGAGCATGTTGCTCGGGAGGGACCACCATTGGAGGTCTGCCACCACCCTGGGCGGCACTGTGACAACCTTGTCCAGGCCAGCCCTGGCCTGGGAGTAGCGGGAGGCCAGCCAAAGCTAGAGGGGCCTCATCCGAAGCCTGGCATGTCACACCACGTAGGTGCATGCTGCCATGTGGCCTAGTATTTGAAGGCACACGCGTGCCGTGGTTATCGGAAAAGCCGTGACGGAGGCGATGAGAGCCTTGAGCGTCTCGAACCTGTCCCATGGGAGGGAGGCCGTGGCTACTCGGGAATCTAGCAGCGCCCCTATGAATTCTATGAGCTGAACTGGAAGTAACGTGGATTTCTCCTCGTTTACCAGGAGGCCGAGACCCGTGCAGGTATCTAGCAGGAACTTCGTCTGCTGCTGCACCAGAGCGCGAGACCAGCCCTTGAGCAGCCAGTTGTCAAGGTAGGGGAAGATCTGCAGCCCTTGCCTCCTGAGGTGGGCCGCCACCACCGCCATACACTTTGTAAATACCCTGGGGGCAGTAGAAAGGCCAAAGGGGAGGACTGTAAATTGGAAGTGGTCCTGACCCACCAGGAAACGGAGGTAGCGCCTGTGACCCTCGAAAATGTGGATGTGAAAGTGCGCATCCTGGAGGTCCAGTGCAGTAAACCAATCCCCCTGGTCTAGGGATGGAATAATAGAGGCCAGGGACACCATGCGGAATTTGCAACACACCAGAAACTGGTTGAGGTTCCGTAGGTCGAGGATGGGCCGAAGCCCGCCCTTCGCCTTGGGGATGAGGAAATACCTAGAGTAAAAACCTTTGCCCTGGTATTCCGGAGGTACCTGTTCCACCGCTCCCAGAGAGAGGAGGCGCTCTACTTCCTGGTAGAGGAGTAGGGCATGCTCCAGGGACCCGTCCGGCTGCCCGGACGGGGGACAAGTGGGAGGGGCTGAAACAAACTGCAGCTTGTACCACTGGGAGATGGTACTGAGGACCCATTGGTCCGATGTGATATGGGACCACCGCAGTCGGAAGTCCGATAAATGCTGTAGAAAAGGTAACTTTATTAAACTGGGTGGGGGGTACACTGGCAACAGGCCCGGTGACCCCCCTCAACAAGTCAAAAACGCCATTTTCCCTGCCGTTTGGCCTTCGAGGCACCAGGCCGTGGGGCCGAGCGGGATTGGCATTGGGACCGATGTCTTTGATCCCTCTGCCGCTTAGGCGGGGGTTCATATCTGCCCCTAGCTTGCAGAGCAGAGGGTTGAGGCCTGGGTTTGTCCTTAGCAGGCGGGACGTAGAGGCCTAGAGTCTGCAGGGTGGTACGGGAGTCCTTCATCCCGTGCAAACAGCAGGTCCTGCATTATGGACTGGGATTCTGATGACAACCCCGAAAGCGAGAGCCACGCCGCCCGTCGCATGGAGACAGCGGTAGCCATCAAACAATCGGCTGTGTCTGCCGCATCCGAAGCCGCCTGGAGAGCCGCTTTGGTGGCGGTCGCACCCTCCTCAACCAACACCCTGAACTCCTTCACCTCCTTGTCAGGAATGAGGGGCTCAAATTTGGGGCGGGATCCCCACAGGTTAAACTCGTAGCGGCTCAGAAGCGCCTGATGATTGGCCACTCAGCTGGAAACTCGTTGACGAATAAACCTTTTTACCAAAGGCATCAAGTCTACGAGCATCCTTGTCCTTAGGCGTGGGCTGGCCGTTCCGCTCGCGGTGGTGGACCGATTCAACCACCAGGGAGTTTGGAGCTGGGTGGGTGTAGAGGTACTCCAGATCCCTCGCGGGGACGAAGTACTTCTTTTCGGCCTTCTTGGAAATAGGCCTGAGAGAGGCCGGGGTCTGCCAAAGGCCAGCGGTGATGTTGGCAACTCCCTGATGGAAAGGGAGCGCCACACGCCCTGGTACCGAGGAGGCGAGGACATTGAAGAGGGTGTCGGAGGGCTCCTCCATCTCCTCGGCCCGGAGCTCGAGGTTGGCTGCCACCCTCCGAAGCAGCTCTTGGTGGGCTTTAAAGTCCTCCTGGGAAGAGGGAGGCGGTACCGCAACCGAATCGCCTTGCGCCGAAGAGGTGGACGGCGCGGCGCCTTCAGTGGCTAATGGCACCGTGGGCTCCACATCCGGGTTCAGTGCCGGAGTCAGTGCCGGGGGTTCGGCACCCACGAGTTGATCTCGGTGCCGTGAAGGTGATGCGGGTTGGCACTGAGAAGCTCCAGCCACGGAGCGAGGGCCTGGCTGCACAGGTGCCTGAGGCAACGGTGCCCACTGGCACCACTGTCCCTGCCAGGGCACGGCCTGGAGCAGAGGCACATTGGGCACCGGCAGGGCAGGCTGGTCCTGCGGTGCGGTGCGGCCCTGGAAGAGACGGCTGCGCGCCGACGCCGAGGTCCAGGAGGAGCGCACGGTGCCGTAAGAACGGCTGGAGCGGTCCCGATCGTGACGACTCCTTCCCCGAGACTTTGACCTAGAGGAGGTCGAGACATATATGTCCGAGGAGCTGACTCTGGATTCATTGTGGTGCCTGTGGCCACGGTGCCAGGGACTCTCGGGAAGTGCCACGAGCACGGTGTCTGTGACGGCGGGCGCCCAAGTAGGAGCGTCGGTGCCGACGGCGTCGAGACCTGTCCCTCTCAGACTCACTGGAAGAGGAACAGCGCTGTCTCTTGCCTCCTCCTCGACGGCGCTCAAGGCCGGAGGAGTGGGATCCGCTTTTGGAGGAGTCCAGGCACGGAGTCGACGCGGGGCTCTAATCGGCACCTCGACCCGGGAAGGTGCCTCGGCCTCCGACACCTCTGGGGAGTGCTGATGGGCGCGCAAGGGCGGCTTTCCACGGGACCGGGGGCCCGACTGTGGCGGCGCTCCCGGTACCAGAAGTATCAGTATATCGCGTGCGGCTTGAGCTGCCTCTGGCGTCGAAGGCATGTGTACCTCCGGTGAGGCTTGCGCGGACGGGACTGGACTACTCCGCTCAGTGTGAGTCAGAGGTTTGTCCCGGTGGGGATTGCGGGCTGCCCAACTCGGGTCTGGCCTCCCTCCTGTTCTTCTCCTGGCACTGCTGAGACTTCCCTGGCTTCTTAGCTGGGGAGCGGTGCCGTGATGTCGACGGTGCTTCGTTGCGCACCAAGTACGCGGTGCTGAGTGCCGATTCGGAACGGCGCACCGGAGGCGCTTCATCACGTGGCGACGACGTGGAGCCTGGCGCGGTGTCAGCTCAACGCGCCGGTGCCGGGGCCAATGCCGACTCCATTAAAAGAGCCCAGAGTCGGATCTCACGCTCCTTCTTCGTTTGCGGCTTGAAGGAGCGGCAGATCTTGCACTTCTCACTAACGTGAGACTTGCCCAGACAGCGAAGACACTGATTGTGGGGATCGCTTCTGGGCATAGAGTTGCGACAGGAGTCGCACAACTTGAAGCCTGGGCCACGGGGTATGCCCCGAGCCAGGCACTCACGAAAGAAAGTTCAATAACAGAGAGAGATCAGTGAACTGGATACCACTAAGCTAGATACGCTGCAGCTACACTAAGCTGGAGCAAGTTCCGACTACCTTCACTGGCGGCAAGAAGGAACTGAGGGTTGGGGGAGCAAGCAGCCCCCTTTATGGCGCGATATACCAGTGCCACTCCAAGGGTCACAGCGGTGCTCCCCCACTACGGATACTGCTAAGGGAAAAACTTCCGGCACCGGTGCACATGGCGAGCACGCACACCTATAGTGGAATACACATGAGCAATCACTCGAAGAAGCAGCTTGATTTTGTTTTTATAAATACAGCGAAACCCCGCTATACCGCAATGTTTGGGGTCCAAAAAATTACATCGCGCTAAATGCGGGGTCGCGGTATAGCGGGGTTTCAAGCCCGTCAGTGGTCCCCAAGGCGGTGCATTGATGTGTGCCGCCTAGTGCCCCTAGTGCCCAGCAGGGGAGAGAAGCTGCGGCCCTGCGCCTGCCAGGGACAGAGAGCTCCAGGGCTGTGGATGCCGGTGCTCACTGTCCCCGGCAAGTGCGGGGCCGCGGCTCCTCTTGAGGCCGGAGAGGAGCCGCGGCCCTGTGCCTGCCAGGGATAGAGCGCACCGGCGCCCGCAGCCCTGGAGCTCTCTGTCCCCGGCAGGCGCGGAGCCGCGGCTCCTCTTGAAGCCGGAGAGGAGCCGCGGCCTGGCACCTGCCCGGGACAGAGAACAACAGGGCTGTGGGCGCTGGTGCTCATTGTCCCCGGCAGGTGCGGGGCCGCAGCTTCTCTCCCCTGCCTGGCACTAGGCGGGGGCACATCAATGTCCTGGCAGCCATCCTGGCGTTGGGGACCACTGGTTCAGTACATACAGTACTGTATTACTGTGTGTCTTAAAGGGGGGCCAAATTGTGATCGCGTTATATGCGATTTCGCGTTATGGCGGGGCGCCTTATTGCGGGGCTTGACTGTATAAAAAAGAGCAATGTGATACCTCCATAAACAGATCTTCAAAAGGACTTACCCTCAAAAAAACCTTTCAAAAACTGGCTAAGTCAAATAAAACTCATCCAAAAGAGAAACAAACCTTAGTTTGGGGATCCCTATTGCAGAAACCCAGTCTGCTCAGTGACCAAACTGGAACTCTTTTCTAGAAGTTGAATTTAAAATCATAGCAGATTTTCGTCAGCTTTATCAAGACCATATTAACATTCATGACATTGAGGATAGGGCCAAATGTGTCAAGCCTCACACAAACATGATGACAAAGGACTGCAGAGACAACAGTCTAAATTCAGCTGATTCATGGGAGACAAAGAGCTGCCAAATAAATTGGACTGGAGCTAGTCTTTAAACTCAATTCATACAAATAAGAAAAGTAGTTGTCATGGATATACAGAATCTGTATTATGCCCGGGTCTTTAAACAGTCTCCTGGGAGTAACCTCTTTAGTGTGCCAGACCCCAAGGGTCCACACTTTTCCACAAGAGCAGACCACCCAGCCTCAATGACTCCTATACTGAGCCTTCTGGCTTGCATATCCATTTCTTTCCATGGCTCTCAACAAGTCCAACTGAGAGCAGACATATGAGAAAAGCTTTATCTTCTAGGGAGCACTGCAACCAGCAGAGTATTTGCCATGAAACAGTACAACCTTTTCAAAACAAGTTAACATTTATTAATCACATGGAATACACTATGCAAAAGTCCTCAGGTTAGCATGGAAAAAAGGTCAGCTTAAGATAGAATCCACATAGGCAGAAGTAATGGCTTTGCCATGCCATGATTCGCTGAGATCCCTCCTAGCTCTCTTCCCATGTGTATACCTGTAAGACCCCCGTTTATTCAACCTTAGGAGCAGCCTGCTCATACCTGTCCTCCCTTTGTTGCCAACTGTGGTCTTTTCACTCTGATTCTCTACATAGTGTTAGAGGAAGTCACCTCTTCTTGGCTGTCCCAGTAGCCCAGTGTTAATGGTCCAGTTCTTGGCTCTTGCATTGTCAACACAGGGTCTTCCATTCATGTTTGTAGATTCCTTTCAGTTCATGTTTATGTATCTTGTCTCCAACCAGATGGCTTACTTGGCATTGTGACATCCCTCATTCCCTTATACACTAAATATATAGCATTACAAAGCACACTGGGAAACTGACACATGCATATGGATCATAAAAATATTACCAAAATTTCCACATTTATCACAGCGGTATTTTAAGTTTTTGTGTGGACACTGCAAAAGATTCCTGTGGGCTTGTTTGCATCAAGCCACAAACATTTCCATTTGCAATGATGACTTCTTTTTGTAGATTCCTTCCAAGAAGAAAGAAGGAACACCATGTCTCTGGAACTAGGCTGTCAGGGAGAAGCTCCTGCCTTTGGAGGTTCTGAATGATCATCTGTGACCAGTGATAAGAACATATGGACGGCCATACTGTGTCAGACCAATGGTCCATCTAGCCCGGTATCTTCCAACAGTGGCCAATGCCAGGTGCCCCAGAGGTAATCATCAAGTGATCCATGCTCTGCCATCTATTCCCAGTTTCTAGCAGTTTCCATCCCTGCCCATGCTCCATGAACGTATCTAGTTCTTTTTTGAACCCTGTTATAATCTTGGCCTTCACAACATCCTCTGGCAAGGAGTTCAACAGGTTGACTGTGCGTTGTATGAAAAAATACTTCCTTTTGTTTGTTTTAAACCTACCGCCTATTAATTTCATTTGGTGACCCCTAGTTCTTGTATTATGAGGAGTAAATAACACTTCCTTATTTACTGTCTCCACACCAGTCATGATTTTATAGACCTCTATCATATCTTCCCTTAGTCGTCTCTTTTCCAAGCTGAAAAGTCCCAGTCTTATTAATCTCTCCTCATACGGAAGCTGTTCCATACCCCTAATCATTTCTGTTCCCTTCTCTGTACCTTTCCCAATTCCAATATATCTTTTTTGAGATGGGGTGACCACATCTGCATGCAGTATTCAAGATGTGGGCATACCATGGATTTCTATAGAGGCAATATGATATTTTCTATCCCTTTCTTAATGATTCCCAACATTCTGTTCAACTTTTCGACTGCTGTGCACACTGAGTGGATGTTTTCAGAGAACTATCCACAGTGACCCCAAGATTTCTTTCTTGAGTGGTAACAGCTAATTTAGACCTCATCATTTTATATGTATAGTTGGGATTATGTTTTCCAATGTGCATTACTTTGCATTTATCAACACTGAATTTCATCTGCCAATTTGTTGCTCAGTCACCCAGTTTTGTGAGATCTTTTTGTAGCTCTTTGCAGTCTGCTTGGGACTTAACTATCTTGAATAGTTTTGTATCATCTGCAAATTTTGCCACCTCACTGTTTACCACCTTTTCCAGATCATTTATGAATATGTTGAATAGGACTGGGCCCAGTACAGACCCCTGGGGGACACTACTATTTACCTCTCTCCATTCTGAAAATTGACCATTTATTCCTACCCTTTGTTTCCTATCTTTTAACCAGTTACCAATCCATGAGAGGATCTTCCCTCTTATCCCATGACACCTTACTTTGCTTAAGAGCCTTTGGTGAGGGAACTTGTCAAAGGCTTTCTAAAAATCTTAAGTATACTATATCCACTGGATCCCCCTTGTCCACATGCTTGTTGACCCCCTCAAAGAATTCTAGTAGATTGGTGAGGCATGATTTCCCTTTACAAAAACCATGTAGACTCTTTCCCCCAACAAATTATGTTCATCTATGTGTCTGATAATTTTGTTCTTTACTATAGTTTCAACTATTTTGGCTGGTACTGAAGTCAGGCTCACCGGCCTGTAATTGCTGGTATCACCTCTTGAGCCCCGTTTTAAAAATTAGCATCACATTAGTTATTCTCCAGTTATTTGGTACAGACTCCGATTTAAATTTAGTTCTGCAATTTTACATTTGAGTTCCTTCAGAATTCTTGGGTGAATACCATCTGGTCCTGGTGACTTATTACTGTTTAATTTATCTATTTGTTCCAAAACCTCCTTTAATGATATCTCAATGTGGGACAGTTCCACAGATCTGTCGTCTAAAAAGAATGGCTCAGGTTTGGGAATCTCCCTCACATCCTCAGCCGTGAAGACCGATGCAAAGAATTCATTTTCCACAATGGCCTTATCGTCGAGTGCTCCTTTAGCATCTTGATGATCTAGTGGCCCCGCTGGTTGTTTAGCAGGCTTCCTGCTTCTGATGTACTTAGGGTTTTTTTGCTATTATTTTTGAGTTTTGGCTAGCTGTTCTTCAAATTCCTTTTTGGCCTTCCTAATTATATTTTTACATTTTACTTGCCAGAGGTTATGCTCTTTTCTATTTTTCTCACTAGGATTTAACATCCACTTTTTAAAGGATGCCTTTCTGCCTCTCACTGCTTCTTTTACTTTGTTGTTTAGACATGGTGGCACTTTTTTGGTTCTTTTACTATGTTTTTTAATTTGGGGTATACATTTAAGTTGAGCCTCTATTATGGTGTCTTTAAAAAGTTTCCATGCAGCTTGCAGGGATTTCACTTTTGGCACTATACCCTTTAATTTCTGTTTAACTAACTTCCTCATTTTTGTGTAGTTCCCCTTTCTGAAATGTAATGCTACAGTGTTGGGCTGCTGCAGTGTTTTCCCCACCACAGGGATGTTAAATTTAATGAGACTGGCCACCAACATCTGAAGTAGGAGGGAGAACCTTTCCAGGCCATTCAGATGCTATTAACTTTATTGAACGCTACCCCACTTTGGTCAAGATGTTTGTTACCAGAAATAATAGAGAATAGGTACACAGGAACTTTCCTTCCAAGCAGATGGAGAAGATGAACACTTGCTACCGTTGTCTTTTCCCAGTGCTAAAGGCATACCATCAGTATTTGCTTCTTCAAGTGAGTGGCAAAGACATCAGCTTTCAATTTCTTCCAAAGGTAGGTTACTACAAATATTGTTTCAACATCAAACCAAATATTTGTAATATGGTCTGGCTCTGAAAAATCCTCTTCACTAGACTTCTGCCCTGAAGCTTGATCTGGGACTGGAAAGTTTTGAGCTGAGACATTTCAAGCTGTGTGCCAAACCTATGTATCACAATAGTCTCTCCGGACAATATAGGAATTTAGAAAGTTTATTATGAATCACAGTGACTGTACCATCCAATTGGAGACAGAGAGTGATTCTTCAATTTCTACCTTGTGAGGTCTTTGATTGGTCAATCATCCCAATAGGGAAACACATCTACTTTCACATGATGGAAGTGTATCATGGAACTTGACAACCATTTTATAATTTCCCAAGCTGCTAATGCCAGCTCAAAAGCCAAGAATGAAAACAAAGTCAATGCTGTTCCACTAACACAAATGTGGAATACTTACTTTCATATTGCGTGAATGGTAGTGCCCACACTCTGGGGACTTCAGCTTTGATATCTGCATACATTGTGAAGCTAATTTTCTGGGCCTAACAGGCAGCAGTTCTTGTGCACATGCAGCAAGCACAGAGCACCAAGTCAGGGCTTCCAGTGGAATAATTTGACTAAGGCTTCTGGTTCAAAGACAAATTCTCTGAGATACTATGAGCCAGTTTTCTCACTGGATTTATGAGAGTCCTTTAGGGATGTCTCTGTGAGGGTTTTCAGGTGCCTCCTTCAAAGCTTAATGGCTCTAAGATGACAGTTCAAAGCAGATCAGACAGCCATATTCATTAAGATCAGTTCCCAAGTACATGTGAGGACAGACATTGTATACAAGGTATAAAGGACCAAACATATTAATGCCGGGGGATTTCTTGTACATCTTAAATATCCAGATTTTTTAAGATGTTATTCATTCCACTATAAAACACTATCTTTTGTAGTCTTAATTACAATGTTTTTACTAATGGATATGGGACTATGCATGTAACAAACCAGCTGAGGACGTTTCTATGATAAACAGAATGTATTTAAGAATATTTAATGTGAACTGAAATCTCAAAAGACACATCCATAATCCATTAGCTATCTTTCAGTTACTTTATGCAAACACCCATATTATATTACTAATATATTCTAGTTCCTTTGTGCTTTAATTTGTGAACTTCTTTTAGATACGGTAACTCCTCACTTAACATCATCCCGGTTAATGTTGTTTTGTTATTATATCGCTGATCTATTAGAGAAGATACTAGTTTAAAGTTGCACAATGTTTGCTTATAACGTTGTTTGGCCGCCGCCTGCTAGCAGCTAGGGGCTTGGAACCAGGGTGTGTCAGCAGCCCCCATATCAGCTCCCCTCCATGCCTCCCACCAGCAGCCCCGCAGTCAGCAACCCCCCCATCCCTCCCCGCGCCTCCTGCCCGCAGCAATGAGCTGTTTTGCGGTGTTCAGGAGGTTTGGGGGGGAAAGGGGGAGGAGCGAGGACGCAGCATGCTAAGTGGGGGGGCGAGCCTGGGGCAGAGCCGGGGGGTTGAGCACCCCCTGGCACTTTGGAAAGCGGGCACCTGTGCAGCCGTGCATGCGCCGTCCGGAAGAGGGAGTGGTGTGCTCCAGCGGGATAGCATGGGTTCATCATCATGTTCCGTTTCTGCAGGAAAGTGTTTGTAGCCGCTGCCGTGCATCTATTGTGGCTCCTCCCTCCTGCTTCCCTCAGTGCTGCCTTGTAGAGTGTGAGGCTACATTAACAATAACGTGTTAACCCTTGAGGGCTCAGCCGAGTGCTAGTTCATCATTTAGCAGCAAGGCATTCCCTGGGAAATATCCCACCTGATATCAACACGGTTGCTTTAGGAGAAGCTCAGGGAGCTCATGAGCACGTCCCCAGACAATCCTCTGATTAGAACGTGTTTGAAACGTATACTGTGTATGTATATAATGTCTTTTGTCTGGCGAAAAAAAATTCCCTGGAACCTAACCCCCCGCTGTTTACATTAATTCTTATGGGGAAATTGGATTTGCATAACATTGTTTCATGTAAAGTCGCATTTTTTAAGAACATTACTACGAAGTTAAGTGAGGTGTTACTGTAAATCAAATCTGAAGAACTAAATGATTAACTCAACTTGTCCACTGGCTCTCTATGTTATGCTTATCTTGAATAATGAATGATTTACTATTTCTGATATTCACTTCTCCAGTAACTATGAAGTCTATATTATAATGTCTACACCAGACGGAAACAGTTGTACAGAAATCATTCTACACCATTTGCTGATTCTAAATTCTCATGGAAAAATGAAGCGATGAGTTTTCCTGAGTACAGCAACCAGGAACTGATGTAGATAATGAGACTTGGCTAATCCCTTAAACATAAAATGCACCCAGGGCTTCTGATGCCACTTGTAAAGAGAAGTTTCATCTATTTTTCTCTTAAACAGAACATTTGTTACCTGGATTATTTCCTTTCTGGGCTGACCTCTCTCTTTGCCCAGACTATTTGGACTGTGGCTTTGTGCAACTGCCAGAGGCAGCTCATACATGACCCAAGGCTTTGAAGCTTACTCATGGCCCTTCCACCCACTGACCCAATAGAAAAGAACTTCCAACGTGATATTAAGTCACTGAAAACTTAATAGACTAATTTAAACTTGCAATTACAATCTTTTATCTATAACTGCTGTGGACTCTACACATGACTCAGGATCTGAGCTCATTTGAAGTAATCCCTTGAGAACTTATCCAGTGTGAGGCAGGGTATAGGAAATGGGTTAGTGTCCAACAGGAAATCTATTTAGGTAATAAATGTTTCATTGTGATGCAATCTCTCCTCCAATCAAGGCTATCTGTGGAAGCAGTAAGGATGCAAGCAGTGAGGAAAATGTAGTAGAGAGGAAGTGATTTAAAAAAGTGTTTTCCTTTCTCTACAGCTAAGCAACTGATTACCCAGGGATCACTGGTGGCAGCACCTTCCTGCAAAGAGTTTTTCTGTGGAGGACTGTAGTTCACCACAGTAGTATTTGATACAAACATTCACGGAAGTTCAGGTGGCATGTTTGCAGATTTCATGGATCTTCTTTCATGTATGCTGCTCTTTTCCCCCCAGAAAGCAGCCACAGGTCATGTTGAGTTGGATCTGATTCACAGTGGAATAGGTTACCCTCTGTGATGCAGTACTTGTTACAGAGAATCTAGATGTCTTAGGATAAAGACATTTTGGATGAAAACAACAAACAATGAGAATGATTTCATAACTTGGTCTGTTCACTTTAGAGATACGTTTACTGCCCTTGTCACAAGAAGCTTATGCTGTGCTCTGTCTTTCTGACATTGTGGCTTTTGGAAAAACAGCATATTATCCCTCTTGGAGATATGGAAAACTCAACTTTAGATAGGAATGATTTGGGAGTACAATGCACAATCTTGCCCTTATGAAATATGCAAGTAGGGTTTGTGTCTTTCTAGGGCAAAGTCTCTGAGCCTCACCTTGATAGTGAAATACTGCTAAGCAGCATGTTTGGATACAAATATGGGGAATTTAAAGAGACTGATGTCAATGCCTCAAAGGGGAGATCTACAAGGGGTTGTAGCGCCATATTCAGATGACAGGTAAGAAAGACAGATATGCCTATAGGCGTGCTGCCCTGAAGAACCATGAAGGGAGTGGTTCCATTGTGTAACTATATCAATATTATGCTCTTTACTCTTATGACTTGAGTAAATGGTGCACAGTTCAAAGTCTAAGTCTAGACCTCCTGAAGAAAGTCTGCCACTTGATGAGGAGGATGCAGATGAATACAGCTCTTCCGAGGGAAGATGCAGATCCTTGGGAAGCTGAAGCTGAGAAGAACCAGACACAAACCTTGGGGGATGGATGCAAAGATATTTTTTCATTATTGCTACCTTGGGTTCTAATACCGGAAAAGACTTGGGTACTGCAGACAACAGTGAAACACCAAGGACAAGATACTGGCTTTGGAGTAACTATTTAATCAGCATGAGCTGTAATGGTAGCCAGAGCTGAAGATACCTGTACTGAGGAAGTCTGTACCAATGAAGATGGTACTAGGCACAATGGTAGTGATGAAGAAACCTCAGCAGATGGAAGTCTATTATCTCGGTGTGGTTCCAAATATTATGAGACAAATGGTATCAATATTACTGGTACTGAGGCAGAGGCACTGGTTGCTGAGGATTGACAATGTAGTACCAGACCAGAAAAGTGTGAGTCAGCTGCTACCAAATATCACGGTACCAGTCAGATTTAGCAGGGACAGGCTTGGACAAGTCAAAAGAATGAATAACACTGACTTTTTCTTAGCTGGTACTGTGGATGGTGACCGCTGTCAAGCCCCTGCTGAAGATCTCTGCTTCTTTCTGACTCTGGCAACAGGAATTTCTTTTGAGAAGGGACCTCAGGGTCAGAAGCACTCCTCATGGATGTCTTCATTAAAAGAACGTGAAAGGGGCACCATAGGCTTTTTTGCATGCATTTGGAAAAATATCTATTGAATATTTGTCCGGGATGTGACTTTCCCCTGGACAAAAGAGGCACTTATATATTCATAATTTAAAGGAATAGCTGCCTCACAGACAGGGCAGGTTTTAAAATAAGAACCTGAGGAAAGTAACTATTAAAACACTAAATCTATTATAGGAAAGGCTACTAGGAAGCAACTTGGCACTATAGGAAATCCACCTGTCATGGGTAGTAAGATGGAATTGAGTGCTGCACCATCCGTTATGACCTGGGGGAATGGGGAGCAAGCACATAAGGTCATGCAGGGCACATGCATGACCCCAATGGACACTGCTGACCAAAACAATCCTAGCTTGCATGCATGGGACACATACACACTTACAGTGAGAACTGTGTGAACAAAAACTTGAAGAAGAACATTGAGATTTGAGTTGGACAGGGAATCCATAGGCTTCTTTTGTCTACCAATGAAGCAAATCAACCACTTGGGTTAATATTTTCACTCCCTAGCCCCGCACCCAATTACCTCTCGGAATAGTTCCGTGAATGTAGCAGGAATCTCTGAAGTTTGCCTGGGATTAGTTCTGTGCAAGGAGTCTAGAAATTCCAGTAGTTACAATCAACAATGAATAGATGACAACTGGTTCTGAGCTATTTTGGAAAATAGGATTTGAAACAATGATTTTTCTTCTACATAGAAGACTAGCTACTGACTGTGGTTAAGGAGACAACTATGACTATCTGAACCCGTAAATGATCACAGTCTCTGAAGGGATCAGAAATCTGTTCTGTACATTAATTCATAGGTGCTGGAACTAAGGGTGCTGGCTTGAAGCACTCCTTGGCTTGAAGTTGTTTCCATCATATACAGGGTTTACAGTTTGGGTCAATGGCTCTCAGCACCCCCACTATACAAATTGTTCCAGTTCCCCAGCATTCATTACAAATCTATAATCTTGGGGAAATAACAAGATTTTCTGTGTTGTGAGGACCTGAAGGATGTGGCTCTGATTAGCATATCCACACCTGTGTCTAACGGGTAAAAAAGAACATCTGTATGCTTGCTGTACCCAAGAGTTCTCCTTTACTATTTAATTTTAGGATTGTTTTATTGTGTATTATTTGTTTATTGTTTACTTGTTATACTGACGTGATTAGTGCTATATGAATTATTAATAAAATATTACCAGGCTAATCTACTTTTTAAAGGAACGGGCCCATTCATATTCAGGATATTCTAACTTAGAGCCATCAAATAAGAATTTTTTAACAATTGTAATTATTGTTTAAATTTAAGTTACTACTTCGATTAAAATAAGCACATATGGTTATGTTGATAATGGC
Organism: Terrapene triunguis; assembly: GCF_002925995.2. NCBI lineage: Eukaryota > Metazoa > Chordata > Testudines > Emydidae > Terrapene > Terrapene triunguis. The sequence continues at coordinate 17,683,810 of NW_020664463.1, read as the reverse complement.
ATGTATACAATTTTTGTAGAATTTATAATTCAACCACAAGGAAGGAGGACTTCTGCAGCAAGTGGCTTCCTTTTTTAACTCTGATTGTTTCTATAAAACTTAATTTTGAAGACAACTTTCCAGCACACTAGCCCATTGCCTTTTAATGTACAAAAGTTAGTGTCCCAATGCAGAAGAATAATTCTTGAGATTTATTAAAAAACAAAAAAAACAAAACAAAAAAAATTATTACACTTGGTTTTAGAAATCATTCCTTGGATGTGAGCATTTGTTGCTTCTTGGATGCTTCCTTCCTTCTTCATAGCCTGCTCATGTGTAATGGTCTCATTTGTGGGATGGGTTGGAAAACACTATTTTCTAATCCAAGGCCCTAGGTCTTTATAAACCAAAAACTCTTCCTCCCTCGGGGATATGTCAGGGGATGTGGTCTTTCCTGTCTCCTTTTTCTAAAAGCCTCAAAGCTTGAGGTATCTTTTATTAATTTCAGCATGTTATATGTGATATTACACTGGCTATACATATGAAAAGGAAGTTATTTTCAGGATTTTATTTTTTCATTTTTAAAGCAGTTAAAATTGGTGTCATATATAGATTCCATAGGCATTTGGAAAGATTCTAGATGATAAAATTTTAAAAAGAGAAAGGTCTCTTTTTAAAAAGGGTGATTATATAGAGTAATCTGAAAGTGAGTGAGGACAGTTGTAACAGTTCTTAATATTGTATATTACTATAAAAATTTAACATATAAAGGATTCTTAATATTATTCTAAATTAGAACCAGATTTATGACTTTTCAGTAAGTTGTAACATTTTGATAATCATAACAAAAGACTACTTTTCTTTCTGGTTTTTCTGTCATACCTACTTTCTTTTCCTTTTTTGGGTAATGAATATTATATTGGGATTTTCAAGATCTCTAGACAAGCTGTCACTGAGAATTAAGTGCAGAATAAATTAAGCCTTCCTCAGTTTTACTTACTAGCAAAAATTATTTTGGAACATTAAAACTTCAAGTTGACACACAATTCTGGGTTGCTATTACTACCACATTGTAGTAATAGCAGACACAGAAACTTTTTCAAGAATCCATGTATGAGGATATCTGTAAATGTTAGATTTTTTAGCGGCTTATCACAAACTACACAAGTTGATAAAACAGATATTAGACTGAAACAAAAATTTAAAAAATCATTTAATCAGTATGTCCAGCAGTGAGTTATAAGTTACTTTGAACACTGGTTATACAGAACGTTTATTGTAAGGAAAGAAATGTATTTTATACAATTTCAAAATAAACTGACGCTTCTGAACAAGATTCTGTTTATGGATCTTTTCCTGAAGCACTTAATCATTGCTAACCAAGTGGAAATACTGCTCTGCCCACGTCCTCTGCTTCGAAGGACTTTAAACATTTTTATAAACAGCAAGGAAGTGTACTCTTACACACTGTATGCTACCCATTAGTGGGTGGAACCGGATCTTCCTCTGATATTCGAAGAAAAATGGCAATATGATCTCTCTGAACTTCAGCCTGTAAATGGAAGTAAAACCTGTGCTTTCTCTGAGGGTCCGTCTAGGAATCCCTCCCAAAGTTATTGCCATTTAGTATAGTTAATAAGGTATGTTTCTCATTCTGACAGGTGCTCCAGCCTCGACCAGAGATCCGTTCACACTGCCTCTGATGTAGCCATCTCAAAAGCTACTTTTGCCAAATGATTTGGGGTTATACACATTTTCCAATTTGAATGGCAATGCACACAGACTTCACAAATCTTGCACCAGGAATAGCTAGCCCTCCTTAGCTGTATCCTTTCTGTACAGGCATGTGAGGCAACTGATCAATAAGTAAAACAAAAACCCCCACTTGTATTCAGCATTTTGACATTCAAGACTGGAATTGATTATGGAATGAATGAAAACTCCACTCTTACAAGATAAATTGAAGGAAAGATTGATTCTGTCAAGGATATTATTTTCAGTGTTTCCTTGATAAGTATTTCAAAGATTAGATGCATTTGAATTTTCTTGTCTTATACTTAAAACTCTGTTTTGATTCAGAGACACTATTGCCCAGCTACCTTTAGTTGATATAATAAATATCATCTTTCTCATTTCATCTAAATGTAATATGATGTGAAATTACAGTAACTCCTCACTTAACATTGTAGTTATGTTCCTGAAAAATGTGACTTTCTCGAAACGACGTTAAGCGAATCCAATTTCCCCATAAGAATTAATGTAAATTGGGGGGTGGGGGGCTAGGTTCCAGGGAATTTTTTTTTTGCCAGACAAAAGGCATTATATACATTTTAAACATTTTTAAACAAGCAATTTAATACAAGTACAGTATAAGTTTTAAACAATTTTAAACAAGCAATTTAATATAGGTATTAAACAGGTTGGCAGTCCCCCATCAGGCCCCCTACATCCCACCCAGTGCTTCCCGCCCGTCGGCAGACGCAACGGATCAGCGCCTTCCCCCTGCTCCTCCCGCCTCCTGCCCGCGGCAATCAGCTGTCTTGCGGTATTCAGGAGGCTGGGTGGAGGAGCGAGGACGCGGCACATGCCCTGCCTCCTCCCCTCAGCCTCCTGACCGCCAAAAAACTGCTGATTGCCACAGGCAGGAGGCACGGGAGGGAGGGGGGAGGCTGCGATATTTGGCCCAAGATTTTAATATGAATTTTATACTAATTTCTGTAAGTCTCACAAGAGGTGAGATAGCTTTATAGTAGTAAGACAATAAAACAATGGGAAGAGATCTCCATGAAGCAACTATGTCTATAAATTATTTTTTGGGGGGGAAAATCCATTCTTTCTGATGTAAATGGAAATCCATATACCAAGGGATGAAATGGAGATGAGCTGTTTTAGATTTGCCAGATAAAAAAATTCAAGGGATGTGTTAGTTTGCCAAAACCTTTTCTTCATTCTAAATATCTTTTGTGGTGACTAGCTTCCAAATAAAAATGTAATAATACTTTTCACATGAAACTTTTTAATGACTTATGGAAAATAAAGTTCAGAAGGCAGTTTAGATCTTAAAAATGTGAAGAAAGGAAGAGTAATAAATGATGTTTGAAGCACACAGACTTTTGCAGATGTTATGGCTAACACCCTGAAAAAACAGCCTAGGTTTTTAAGTTTGATGTCTTCACTGATCATAGCGACTGCACAGTAAATGTTAACGCAAGCAATAAATACTAAATTGACAACGGTTTATTATTGGGTCAACATCTTTTGAGCCTTTTGTAAAGGATGTAGTTAATTGATTAATATTCTGTTTTTTGTAAAGTGGGAAAATTGCTGATACTACTACATGGATTCTTACAATATTTACTTGTAAACCTCAGTGTAAAAAAAGATTTTAGTACTGAATGAGCACAACACTATGATGGCTGATGAGAATTACATTGTGTTTACTTCTTGCAAAAGTACTGTAGCAAATCTTTTGCACAGATGTAGTAAACAGAATTTGTGGAATCCATTCTGGTAGCTGAGATGGTGCTTATGACTACTGGGGAAAGTTATTATTTTAAATATCCTTTTCTAAGCAGCCAAGTCATCATCTTGAAGGTTTGATTGGATGGAGGAACCATCTGATTTTTTTTTTATTGCTTTTTGTATTTTCCAGATGGAAATGAAGATCTGTGGATAAACAATGAAAACCATGGTACTCTTGGTGTCTAGGCAACTATTACGATTATTTTGGTAGCCAAATATTTGGCCAGATACTTATCTCAATAATTTTAAAATAAGCTAACGTACCGGTGATAAAATAACTGTTTTTGAAAGAGATGGGGGGAAATGCACCTGCAAATGAGATGGAAATGGAGCCCTTGAGTCTCTTCATGTAGAACAAGGAAACATCATGAGAACTCAATAGAAGACATATGTGAGATCTTTAGTAGACTTTCACTTTTGATCCAGACATTCAACTATTTTATGCTAATTTCCAAATTTTTCTGCTGGATACAGCTTTGACTACATTTGTTTTGGGAAGGCCATATTTTCTAAACAACCAACAACTGTTGCTGACAGTGAGGATTTTGCACTAGGCAGCTTAGTTGGTGGTCCAGGTAGTTTGTTTATCTGAGATGTGAATTATTTTAACAGAGACTGATATTTTATGTGGTATCATTTATTCCGTAATTGGCCTTTTGTGATTGATCAACTTAGTCAAGATACAGATGAGCTCAAACATGTTTTCCCCGGGCATCGGTCTCACCTTCCCTGTCAACAAACCCAATATCGCTAAAACTAACCTCCAGCCATAAGATAATGACAGATAACTCATCCAATACTGCTCTTGGACTGATCAGCAAGTAATACTTTTGAAGTTAAATGAATCTCGTTGAATTCCCACACTACTCCCAGCCTCTGATGGCCAGGGAAGTAAGAGACCAAACACATGCTTTCTTTCACAAGACAATATGACCTTGTTACCAGTTATGTTCAAGCATAATGTTATATTTATATTTTCAGAGCTCTAAAATTACTGGGTTTGATTCAGGTGGAGCATCAGATTATGCTAGGTCCCCAAATGGCTTGCAGATATCAAGCAAAACCCTAAAACTGGACTGTGCTGAGTGGGAAGGGGTGTGGCCAGAGGACACATTGCCTCTGGACATCCAATGGGTAGCTTCTGCTGGCATGGTTCCTCTGAGCCTCCATTGTAACTCAAAACTGTCTTTCCTAACTGGTACCCCCTGGGGGAGAGTGGTGGTGCCTCCCCCAGAAGTGAATCAAGTGAGTATATACCATTCTAGAATGGACTTCTGTCCAGTTGGGTCCTAATTTTGCTCCTATTGAAATCAATGGCAAACTCACAGTGACTTCAATAGGAACAGGCCTTTAAATGTTTGTAGTCTTGGTACATCAACTTTCTGAACAAGATAAAATATTACCTTTTCAGAATGGTGTCTGACAATTTGGACATAATACCTGACATTTATTAGTGTGTACACAAGAGAATAAGTAACTGAACAGTTAGAGAATGTGTGGCATACACAGTCTGCAGAACGATGATTTTATGTATAGAGATAAAATGGAATATGCTACACCTATTGAACTCACTAATGAACTGAACTCAACTGCCAACAGTGGGATATGATTGTCTGCATTTTTGTCCAAACTTTATAATTTTTGTAATAAGAAATACTACATATTTTAACCAAGATATTCATTTCTGTACTTCTCCTTGGCTTCTGATAGAATTGAAATTTTGCAGATGTGCATAATTGGATATAGTACTATGCCAGACAAATTATCCAAAGTAGATGTGCAAAATCACAGGTATAAAAATTGAACTGATAACATTACAATTTAAAACTGATTTTCATGCTTAATAAACTTAATTAATATAATTCTAGCCACATGAATTTAAACTTTCAGCCACTATTATATAAGAGTGACACTTACCCTCTTCTGTTCTTTGATATATTCCATCAATTCCTCTCTTGTTCTTTTCACAGCTTCTTCCACAGCCTTTTCACTTCGTTTCTGTTCTTCCATTATTGCTGCCTTAACAATTTCCTGTAACAGAAAAGTAAATCTGATAACAGTAAATTGTATACATGTACGTATCTATATTTCAAGTATTTCAGGGGCACAGGGAAAAGTCTCTCAGAATTCATCCCATTCTTTCTCCCAAAGAGTTGGTTAGCTGAGTGCACTCTTCCTACAATCATGGTTATCTCCAATATAAATATCTATACATATGCCTAACAATACATTCAATATTCTAATCCCTACATTATGCAAAGGAGAGAGCTAGAACTAATCTAAAGCTGCATTTGTAGAAGTAAGTTTCTCACCTGTCAGCAAAAGGAAAGTATAATGAAGCAATTTTCAGGCATTAAATTTCAACAACAAGTAGGAGTACACTGCTTCCTACTGAGGTCAATTAGGGTATGGCTACATTGCAGTTAAACACCCTCATCTGGCCCATGTCAGCTGACTCAGGCTTGTGGGGCTCAGATTGCAGGGCTATAAAAATGCAGTGGAGACATTTGGGCTTGGGCTGAAGTCTGGGACCCAGAACTTAGAACTAGGGATGTTCTGACACAATCATGTGTATAAGACCAAAAATCAGGAACTAGTTTCCCTGTGATGTGCTATAGTATTCCAGAAGATTGCAAAGGAAGAAGTAGTAGAATTGAAGTTGGGTTTGGGGGAAAATTGTATTACCCTGGATCAACTCTGATACACCACTGCAAATGTACTACTGTGGATAAAGCCATGGGCAGCCTTTTCAAACACATCTTTCCTTTCTAATACATCTTCTGTGTACAGGTTACAGGCTTAGGCAGCAGTACATTAGCCCAAGCTTTCTCTCTCTTCACTCAAAACACACGGGTTACATCCCAACCCAACGGAGTCAACCATAAAATTTCTAATAGTGAAACTCAGTTGGACAGGAGTTCTGGTTAACAGCAGTTCAGGAGCACAAGGATGTACTGTACAGTACCTTATATGGAGAAGAAAGAAATGCTAGCAAAAGAGTAATTTTGGATTTGTACTTTTCGACTTTATTACAAAACTATATAATAAGGTTCACTAGATGTAATGCTGAACTATGTTTTAGGATTTGGAACAAACTAAATATCTAGTACTGTGCATCTGTTAAGCAACTGGCCAGACAAAGCTACAGATAAACTCACAATATATTATCCACTGAACACAAGCGTGTTATAAAAAGTTATGGACTCGGTTCAGCCAGATTTTAAGCAGTGTAAGGCCTGGTATAGGGCCCTGGAAGATGAAAGTCCATCATGAGGAGAGTGCATTGATCAGAAGCAGCTTTACATGTCATCACAGCTCAAAAACCGGGTAGTGCACACTGTGAAAAGGAGGTCTTGGAAGAGAGAGACACCGGGCTCTCTCCATGAACTAAAGATACTCTCTCCTACGTCTTTCCTGGCAAAAACCCAAAGGAAAATGGCAACAGAAGTACCACATGTGCTCCTTTAAGGTGAATTTCTACTTAGGCACAAGGGAGCTAGTTGGAGCAGGAAGGTGCAATTTGATCTCTAAGAACCACCTTGGTGAATCTGACCCTATATTTTGTACTTTACTCTAAAGAGGACCCAGTAACGTAAGGAGCAAACTATGTCACAAACTTCTTACAGGACATCCCTTACAAAAGGAGAATATAAAAATGAGTGTACTAACAAGAGAGCTGGTTGAAAATATTGCTTTTCCTGGGGAAAATTTTGACTTTTCTGAAAGAAGAAAAAAAAACAAACAAACACTCCCCCACCCGCCCCCCCCAAATAAAAACAAACAAACAAACAAAAAATCCACACCAAAATCTTTGGGTTGAAAACCAAAAATTTCGATTCAGAAATGCCACTGCAGTACCTAATGAGAGCTGTAGTTTGGGTGCCTTATTCCTCCATTCTCTTCTATGGGCTAGCTTTCCTGGCCAGATTACATCTCCCATGAAGCACCTAAATAAAAGTCTGGATTTTCAAATCTGCTAAGCACCCAGAAGCTCCCAATGAAGACAAAGGGAAATGCAAATGCCTGCACTTTTGAAAAACAGACACTTAGGTGCCTAAATATGAATTTAGGAGCCTTTTATGCATCTATTTTTGAAAATCTTGGCCAGTCTCTCTCTCTCTCTGCCCATGGACACAGACACAACAGAGTGAAAGTCAATGGGAGTTAGGCACCTACTGCTACTTCTTCCTTTGAAAATTTCCCCCATTACAATCCATGCAGTGCATTTGAAGACAAATGTAAAGGCAGAAGTGCAGAATTTCTAAGCGGAAGCTGAGAAGTCATTTCTGTACCTGAGACCTTGAAATTTCCTCATCCTGTGAACAAAATTTCATATTAACTGCCATATAGACATTGTCCCTCTAGCTGCTCTGTTGAAATGTATTTGCCTTGAAATTCTGCTGAAAAATATAACAGTGAATTATTTAAAAGAATCTTATGGCAGAGGAAAAAATATGAAAAAAATGTATCCTGAGGCACATGGCTTCATAGTGCCCGTTTATTTTAGGTTACTGGATTATGCATAGCAAGGGGCAGTGCTTGATTTTGGTAGAGAATCACAATCACTTAGTGTTGCTGAGGGCATGGATGCAAAAAAGTTAGGATAATATTTAGTTTTGGGGGGACTTCCCAAGGCTGTTGAAGTAGCTACAGTAATGCTTTATATATAAGCATTATATTTTAAAGTAACTTCTAAAATAATCTGAGAAATTTGTTATTTTAAAATATAAACCTGAGGAGCAAACCAATTAGTTTTTCAGACTGAAAAGTGATGGATTATTTTCTGTTACTTCTCTTGCCATTCCTACTCTGATCATGAAGTCAGAACATTCATGGCATCCATTCAAGACAGATTCAATATGCATTGTGCAACTTGCATGCACAAGCAAAAATAATCTAGAAGTAAAGAACACATTTGTCACTTCTATCAGAAAAGAATCACGAATAGGTAACTAATTATTTTTTCAGATGAAGTTATCCATGGTTTCTGGACTCATGTCACAATGGATGTATTCACCTGGCTCTCAAATCAATTTAGGATTGCCTTGCAATTAGGCTTCATTTGTAGCTACAGACACAACACTTCAGCATGCCATCTACTAAGGGAAACTGACTCGGAGGATCCTAAGATCATTGACAGTTTCCCTTTTTGGCTGGCTCTATGTATAAAGAGCTAGATTCAAAGGCAAACTAACTATATTCTGTGTTTATAGTTTCAGCAAGTGCAGAAGTTCTTTACACACAGAGTTGGCTGAAAGGGAAACTGACTAGAATCACACCATTCTAGTCGTTTTCCCTTTGCAGCCAACTCACTGGAGCACTGTTTCAGTTACTGTGGCTGGCAGGACCAAATATAAGTGCAATCTTAAATTACTGTGATGGCTGCATTAATACCTCCAAGCAGCAGAGACTCTGGGAGAGACAAGCAGAGAAAGGCTGAGAGAGAACTGTGAGGGCAGAAACAGTGGTGGTCCTAATGGTGATTCACACAATATTTTCCACTGAGTGATGATAAATGCAACAGTTTAAACTTACTAACTACAACATAAAATCATTACACAAGGGCTATACTCTACCCTTGAACTTGGCTATATTTTACCCTGAACATGGGAGGTCCACAGTAAACAGAGGCCTCTTATTTTGAAGACTAATTAAAAATGTAATTCAGCCTTCATCACAAAATGAGTTTGACACACCTGCAGTAACGAGTAATTTGTAGTAGACTTTTTTATAACCTCATACAAATGTAATGATAACGAAACGTGCCAGATTGCGTGTGTTGGAGACAGAAGTTCTCTATTTAGCCACAAAACAGGCACAGTGTCACAGCAGTAGTGACAATATCCCCAAACTATCTTGCCAGTGTCTCTCAACCCTGCTCTGGAAGGATCACCTAAAGGGATGACCGGGCAATTCAGATATCTCTGATTTTCTTCTTTTAAGTATTGTAATTGGATTTAAGTATTGGAGAGATCTCTCGTCTGAATCCTCTCTCCACTGTAAAATCTCTGATACCATTCAAGGTAGAAAAATACTCATGGCTGATATATTCAGAAAGCCATTCAAATAGGTCCCAATATAGAAAACCATTTAAAGCACATGCTTAACTTCATCCCTACTGAGGAAAGCACTGAGACACGTGCTTAAATCCCATCTTGACTTGAATGGGCTTTAAACGTGTTTAAATGCCTCCCTGCATCAGGGCGATGGGACAATAACGGGAAACCACCAGTTCTGAAAGTGATACACTACGACTCTTAAGTCAATTTGCTAAACTCACGTTGTATTTTAATCGAAAGACTAGAAAACCACTGAAGAGCCTAAAGTTAGTTATTGTTTCACCACTCCTATTTTTTGTAATATAGAGTAAACATGCTATTGCAGCTAAACTGTTTATGAGAAACAAAAATCTGAAGCAAACCACCATTTGCCTGTGGGTTATAAGCCACAACATAACTTGACTGCATACGAGAAATAAATATAACTTTATCTCTTTATGAGATACGTGGCCATTATCTCATTACAAACTGACTAAACAATAGATCTTTCCTGCAGAAAAATAAATCTATTTTGAAATGGTATGGGTGATATACTGGAATGATCCATCTATATCCCAAAAGTACTGAAAAACTAAGTTATTCAAAGTTAAGAAAAACTCCAGCCTTCTTCTGGAAATCATTCAAGATGTAAATATTTTTTCCCTTTTCACAATCGTACAGAATTATGTTTCTAAAATTAGAATCAAATAATGCCAGAGGGAACACCACTAAATGGTGTGCTGAATATTGTCAGGCAAAAAAGAAAAAATCCCACACACTTTATTGTAGTACTTAAAATGTATTCATTTAAAGCATACTGGTTATTCATATATGAATGAAGACAAAAGAATCAATATAAGGAGAGATAATTTAGTTCTAGAGCTTTTTGTGAGCTCTGTTCATGGCCACCTCTAAACATTTGCTTGCTTTGTTTGACTACAAATTTAAGCAAGTGTTTTGTAATGCTATTAACATTTTTCAACTATACAGTGATCTTTTCTTTAAGAACAGTATCTCACACTTCCCACCTACTTACAAAGTCTCAAAGCCCTAAAATTCCAACTGTCCTGCAGGAAATATTTTTAAGGGAACTCAGTGCTATTAAATGGAGTTCACCCTGTTGGACAGGTGGAATTTTAAGACTCCAGGAGCACAAAATATTAGATAGAATTAAATCATACTGCATCCTCAAGTATAGTGGGACTAGCACACCTCCATAATGTAAAATATTGATGAAGCAAAAAATTGTGTCTTCTTGGGCCAAATCCTGATTCTATTAAACGTCAATGGGAGTTTTCCCATGGATTTCAATAGGATATTCTTTTCCCCTCTCCTGTAAGCAAATTAGTTACTTCTCAAACATCACCAAGTAACCTTTGCAAAATGATGCCATTTTTATTATCTACATAGCAGAAGTAACAGAAAAACTCCATAATCACAAATTCACAATGCCCATCTCCACAATCTTCTCAGTTCTGGAGCCTAGCAAATATGAACATCTTAGTTGTGAAGGATGATTACTATTTTATTCTATTTTAATTTAGTTTACCAGGGAGCAAACCCTGAGACAAAGGTCTCTTTGACTAGGGAGCCCTGGCAAGACTAACCACAGATGTAGCAGAAAGTTACACATTATAGAAATATGCTGCTCACATAACTATATTCACATGCCAATTTAATTTGTGAAAAGACCAAAATACCATGTTTTGCATTATAATGGAAAGAAAGCTGATCAAACTCCATAATAAATTCTTTAAAACAGAACACAGATGTGGCACGGCAGCATTGTCTTGAAGATGCAAAAAACGCTGCATTGATCAATTGTTTGCAAACACTAAAGGATGTACAGAAGACTCCATTCGAGAATGAACTTAAGTATCTTGGTGCCATGTTATTGCATACTTTAAAAAGCAAGCTAGACAAGTAAAGGATGAAGTCATAGACCAATGAAATTCAACCATGTTTCTATAGAGTTCACACACATTAACACAAAAAACTGAGAACTATATTTATGAAAAGCTGTTTTTGTAAAATTATGATCACAACAGAAAAAAAAGGAGGGTGAGGAACTGTTTTGCATTGTCACTGAAAAAAACCATTAAGAACTGCATTAATTTTCTTTACCTTGTCTAAGAAAGAATAAATGTTGGCAAAGTTAAGTGGTATAATATCCCACTTATATGGGGAGGATTTAAGGACATAACTCAATTAATGCCATAGCATAGACGTGCTGGAGTTTTACTCTGCATTATCAAGACTTTTGAACACTGCTCAATTTTTCCCCCCCAAAGGGCTGCTGCTAAAACAAACATTATTTCCTAGCTTTGTATATTCATATCTGATTTGCCCCAACAAAACAAAAAATTACAAATTATTTTCCACTGTTCATTTCCATGCTTTTAAAGGCTTTAATTTCCTTATTTTTAATATTTATTTCCCCTCTCTAATTCTCTATGGTACAGTTACATAGAAGCAACCATACCGTCAAGTAAAAGTTTTTTGTAAATTTCCATGCGTAGGTGTGTCTTTAAATGGGGCCCGCTAGTAGCTCTTCAATTCCAAAGGATCCTCAGCTGTCCTAGCACCTCCTGAAATGTAAGTCTTAGGAAGTCAGAAGTATATCTGGCCCCTCTGCCTCACCTTAAAATGTACAGCTTAGGTTTTCTACAGAGACCCTGGAGCCCACTGGCTCACAATGTTCTCAGCCCTCAAAGGCTGCTGGTTCCTCCAAGAGACTTCTACCTTGTAGAGTTACAGGTCTTTCATTCATCATAAGTTTATCTTTGCCCCTAAACAGACTTCAAATAATGTGCACAATGGACTACACAAACTCTAATAAAACACAAAATGCTATGCTAAATGATGATAAAACCAGCTTTGTACATGTGGTTTTTTAGCTTTTTTTAAATAGCCTTTGCCATAGATTTTAACACTATGAAAGTTTACATTTTTTTTTTAAGGTAGAGGACCCTGAGTAAAAATTTTCAAAGTTTAATTTGTAAGCATCCATAACTTATACTTGTTTTGTTAACTGCCTTCCAGTTATCCAATGAAAGTACTTGTGTACACTGAAAGTAATAATATAAACATTCTCCTTCACAGAATTATAAAGGGAACTAATATAGGGCTCCTAATGGAACTCTAGCTAGAACCTTAACTATGATGGAGTTCATTATCCAAGGTAATATTTAATGACATGAAAACAGCATGACCCTTCATGCTCTGCCATGACTCTAATGTCACAGTGTGGTCATCTAGCCATCACGTGTGATACCTTGGCACACTTATGTGTACCTTGGCTTACAGGCAGCACTTTGATTCTTAGCTGGGTTTCATTCAGAGAGTCCCATTTACCAGATTTATGGTCCTGTTTTAGAGTTTTTCTTTCTTATCAGAGGACCAACTGTATCAGGTACTTTCCAAAGAACTGTCCTGAAAACATGGCCCTAACTGCTCAAAACTTTGAATTTATAGTTTTCAATTAAACTTAAAGAATCTCACCTCTAAATTTAGAGTTCAGAGACACTCCAAACAAGGGATACCAGAACACACTCATTTTTCTAACCAGTATTAGGCTGCAGAAGACTGTCATTAGCAGTTTGGAGAGAGATATAACTGATTTCATCTGGGTAGTCCATATGCTCATCATTTGCACTGGAAAAGGTGGGTCTTCTAGTAGCCTAAGCTAGGCTGTCAGGAGATAGTTTTGCTGTACTGTCAGAGTTGAGAGATGTAGCCTGTTTCATCTCTCCAGTCATTCTTCAGCAAACTGCAAGGGGTCAGAGGTTCTCCAAAGACACCTATGCCAGAGTAACAGGCTTCAATGAGACAGCTTGCACTGCTAGTGAGGTCCTGCTTGATGGAAGTGACATGCCAGGTAACAGGGGCAGGAAAAGAATCAAACAGTGGATGGACATTGGGAGTTGAGGCCTTTATATAAGAGAATTACAATGCTTCCTGAAAATAAGGTTCACTTTGAGGTGCCAACAGTAAGGAAGTAACGCTACCTCTCTCTGGAGTTTACCACCTACCATACTCCTGAACTGACAGCAGGTGGTGGGGTGCACAAGTAGGCCATCATCCAATAAGGCAGCAGCATCTCCCATCACTACCCTGCCAGAAGCACTACTGTGTGTATATATATATATCTGTAGCTGTTCTCCAAAAATTGAGGCCTAAGATGGACCCCAGAGCAAATATGAACTACTCTGAGATAATATGTAGGCCAGGGGTCATCAACCTTTCAGAAGTGGTGTGCCGACTCTTCATTTATTCACTCTAATTTAAGGTTTCGCGTGCCAGTAATACATTTTAACGTTTTTAGAAGGTCTCTTTCTATAAGTCTATAATATATACCTAAACTATTGTATGTAAAGTAAATAAGGTTTTAAAATGTTTAAGAAGCTTCATTTAAAATTAAATTAAAATGCAGAGTCCCCCGGACCGGTGGCCAGGACCCGGGCAGTGTGAGTGCCACTGAAAATCAGCTGATGTAGGCCATACATGTCAGCAAATATACAATCCAACCCCCTCCCTACTTTTCTACTCTTGTATCATATGTGCACTCCTGCTCCTTTTATGCCTATAATGATGCTAACTTCTATTCCTTCTTTATCCCACAAGCATCTTCATGCTTTCTTCCATATTGCCCATTCTGCATGTAACATTGTCCTTTGACTACTCATGAAAACACTACCCTCTCTTCAAGACCAACTTCAGCCACAATTAATTATCACAATAAATTACCAATTGATAATGGTTTGGATGAAGACTAGAAGGGACTTGTGATATTAAGGTGTTTATATCCTAGTGTATAAAAATCAATCAATCAAACTTTAGCTGCATGTATGTCTTATGTCAGTGCATGCTCTTATCTTCCCTCCTGTCTCCCTCTTTAACTCCTTGCTAATGTTTGTTATACCCTCTATTAGACTTAGTCCTAAATTAGATTGTGAGCTCACTGCTGTAAGAACTGTCCCCTCGTCTGTGTCTAGTTAAACAGGGACCTGGTTCTGTTGATGCCCCAGGTGCTGCTGTAATAATAAAAAAAAATTATTATTTGAGAAAACTGACAAGGCAAACAAAGTCTGAGGAAAAAACGAGCCACACGTTGCATCTGAGAAGAGCAACTTCTCCTTACAGTCATCATCAGGGACATCAGTTGAGGGGAAAAAAAGACTCAGCCATGAACAGAAGGTAGCCCTGTTTATAGGAAGGGCTACTGAAAACTTCTGACCATTATGATCTCAGCAAAAACACTCACCCGACATCATTTAAAAGGCTAAGATGATAAACTAAGAGAAAAATAATACGTTAAACCCTGATTGACAAACCCCACTCCAGTGAAGCATTAAGCCATTTTCAAACAAAAATAAGGAGAATTCTGGATAAGTAAATTACAAACGAATACACACACACACACACACACACACGGAGGACAGAAGGCAAAACATACAATACTTTATGTACTGGAACATTCTGGCTAATAATCTAAAAAGAAAACCATAAACCATACCATACTTTGCAGCTTCATAGGAAAATTCTTTGTTTCCCTGAAAGGATCAGGTGGCAATAGTAAATTTTATGTAAAAAGAAAAAAAGAAAAAAAAAAAAAAAAAAAAGCAACCCGACTGTAATGTTTGTTCAGAAAAAGTAATCCTCAAATTATAATGTCTGTGGTGGTAAACTACTACAAAGTGCTTCCAAGATCAGACGTGGTTAAAGCCTGTATGCAATGGAATACTACTTTTCCATAACTTTGCCAGTACAGCAAAAATAAACTTATCTAGTGACAGGCATCTCTTCTGACCAAGTGTCAGTAAGATCAGCACTTTTCTTTCTTACGCACTCATCATTCATAGAACATCAGATAAATGCAATATGCCCATCAGCGTACTTACGGACTCCTAAGACTCACTTGTTAATCATATGCAATATAAGGTTTCTGGAAAAAAAGTTAATCTTAATATTTTTCAAATATGTCCTGTTTCTTTCCTACTTTTTTCTTTGTATTTTCCTACTGATATTCCAAGCTTTCTGTACAGTAAATCTCTAGTGCTATATAACACTTCCCCGCACCCACACCCCTCCATACACACCAAATATTACAAGTTTATTTATTATCTACATAGCTAAAGGCCAAATTAATCACTTAAAATAATCTAAGAATCACTCCTCCACTACTACATTTTATATGACAACTTAGATCAAATTTTTAAATCTGGTTGGCAAAAGTTCAGCACCCAAAATTATATTTAGGTACCTGAGTAGGGATAGTTATCTATTCATCAAGTTACTTGGTACCTACATATAGATTTAGGTACCTAACTCTTAGCAACTAAGTTTGGAAGTGTGATTATGCCATCAATATTTATCTTTAATTATTTATTTATCAGCATTTCTATGGTGTTCATCATCAACTTATCTGAACACCTAAAATAAATGAATAATTTAGGGCAGAATTCCTAGATTCCAAGGCCAAAAAGTACCATTGTGATCATCTAGCCTGACTCCTGTATAATACAGCCCATAGAATTTCTTCAAAATAATTTCTACAGTGTATATTTTAGAAAAATATCCAGTCTTGATTTAAAAATTGCCAGTGAAGAAGAATCCACCAGAACCCTTGATAAATTGTTCCACTGGTTAATTACCATCACTGTTCAAAATTTACACCTTATTGCCAGTCTGAATTTGTCTAGCTTCAACTTCCAGCCACTGGATCATGTTATACCTTTCTCTACTAGACTGAGGATCCCATTATCAAATATTTGTTCCCCATGCAGGTACTTATAGGCTGAATCAAGTCACCCCTTATACTTAAGGCAGGTTTTCTACTCTTTTGTTCACTCTCTTGGCTCTTCTCTAACCCATCTCCAATTTATCAGCATCCTTTCTGAACTGTGGGCACCAGAACTGGACACAATATTCCACAGGGATTGCACCAGCGCCAAATATAATACAAAAATCACCTTTCTACTCCTACTCAAGATTCCCTTCTTCTCTTCATGTCATTTGCTTCCTTGATTCCTTTTGTTCTCAACATCTTGATTCTATGCTAAATGAATGCTCAGATCTTTCCTCTTTTTGCCATCCTTTTTGCTATTAGTTTAATGTCCTCCTGATTACTCTGGCCAGTCTGTCCCAGAAGAGATTTGTCCCCTTCCTACTGAGGTGTAGGCCATCCAAATTCTACTACCCTCTTTCCCCATAGAAGGTGGACCAATGTTCCACAAAACCCTAGCCCCTTACTTAGCCATCAGTTGACTTCCAGAAGCTTCTGCCTTTCCTTTGCTCACAGGACAGGAAGGATCTCAGAGAAGATTGCTTGGACATTCCTCTTCTGCATGCTTCGAGTTCCCTGAAGTAATCTATTACCTGTGAAATCTCCAACAATGTAGTGTCATTAGTGTCAATATGAATCCCCTGCAAGGACTGTTTTTTCCTTGGATGGCTGGAGAACTCTATGTGCAAGCTTGCTTTTCTTACAGGTTGGACTGAGCTGCCATCCATGGATGTGTCCTGTACATCTCTCTGTTCACTTGAACCAGCTGGATCTTTAGAAGTATCTTCCACAATTTCAGAGTTGAAGACCTGGTATCAATGGGAAAATTCTAGCTGTGTGGAATTTCTCCTGGTCCTCTTCTCTCTGGTGGCCACAGCCTACCCAACCTCATCTGTCTTCAGCCTTGAAGAATGCCAGTGTGATTTCTTGCCTTTGGTGGTTATGAACTGCTAGATCTCTTCTCTGACTTCCTGTCTCTCTGTTTCCTTGGTGGTCAGCTCCTTTCTTCTTTCAACCTGGGGTACTGGTGTTCCCTTAACCTGTCAAAGAACTCCTCAGCTTCTTGATTCTCAGCAGCCTCTCTACTTGTACCTCCAGTCCAAGAATCTTTTTACTCCATCAAAGTCACCACCTTGCACTTCATGCACAGGAAGTCCCTTCTAGTTTCACACAGGACAGAAAACATGATACATCTGTTGCAGTCACCTCCACTGTTTCAACACTGGCTGAATCTGGAAGGAAAGCCTCTCACACCCTCTCCAAACTTGAGTTTACCTAGCAAGTGACTTTTTATACCAAGTCTCCCTGCTAAACTCAGCTCAGCTCCAGCCCTCCCCACCAGAGAGCAATTAACCACCCAGAGACTTCTAATGGCAGGGCTGATCAAAGCTCTAATGAGTCACAACCTCATAGTCTTTACCAAGGCACCAACAACAGACCTGTCTTAGCTGCTTACTCAGGGGCACATGTACACAGAGAGCAAGCAGTCAAAGAAACAACCAAAGATGGCCCAAACACACCACTCACCGAGTCCCACTATCTCTAAGCACAGAGTCTGCAGTTATGATCTCCAAAACTCTCCTATTAGTGATCTCTGCATGCAGCTATTTTGAAGTTGTAGGTCAACTTATACTTAGTTATTTCTCGCACCAAACTCCCATTGACCTCCATGAGAATTTGACTAGAAGAAGGAGTAGAAAATAAAAAGTGTAACCACCTCAGGATTTGGCCTGCAATTATAATAAGAAAAGCATGGTAATAGTGGAGTTTTGTTTCCATCCAGTGCAAATCTCTCTGACAGATAATTATCAAAGAGTTCACAAAAAGTCTACCAAGAACACCAGATGAAGGGCCCAGTTCTGTGTCCTTAGAAACCTATAGTAAAAGTCCAACTGATATGATGGAGAGTATATTTGTCCCCTCATCTGGGATACAGTTCAAAAGCCTATGCCATTTAATCTGCTTTTCCTCTCTTTATGCTTCTTCCTTTTTTGAGCAGCAAGAACCAATGGATTGGAAAAAGATAAGAAAGAAGAAAGAAGGCTGGGCAGCTTATTCACCGGAAAATAATATGTTGCCTCTGCATACACACTGCTGTTGTAAGCTCTAGATCTATCTAGAAGACAGTATCTATTGCAGCCATGTCCAAATTTCCTCCAGGCTCTGAACATTTGTTGTAAAACTATATTTAGGTCAAAGCCCTCAGTTAATTTTTATGTTTTTTTTAAAATACAATCCAAGAATCATGAACAAAACAAAACAAACAATGGAGGAAGGCAGTGAGTGTGGATCTGTAGAGGCAGTGTACTTTGACAACTTCAATTTCAAGTGAGTAATTTTTCCTTCTCCATTGGGAATCATCTCTGCAGCGGCCCAATCCTGGAAGGCAGAATGGCAGTAACAAACCTTAGATGAGGACTCAGGAATAGTTAAAGATTAAAAATACAGTGGAGGAACCAGTTTGGAGTACTTCAGGTCCAGACAGGATGTAACTAAAGACTGCAGTGTAATAAACGCTGGATGGATTTGTAAGACATCCTCTATTAGTTGACGTTTCAGTCAAAGTGGGCTAAAGTTTAAAGCCAGTAGAAAGTGGAGATGTCCCTTGAAGAGTGAGTTCTTCTCAAGCACTTTATGAAGTGAGTAGTGGTCTATCACTGACATCCCATTTTGCTAGGAAACGCTGCCAAAAGCCAGAACTACTTGTCTGGATCCATATGATTGTGGACTTGAACAATAAGACACCACAATGATGCAGGCCCATCATAAAACAATGCTATATACTTTACTATTTTTTTCAAAAAAGCTTAAAATTAACTAAAGAGTGACTACTGAAAACCTACTGCATCTAACAAATACTGTGGAGAAGGGTATAAAAAGATGCGATGATGGTTCAAAAAACTGCTGCCTGCACCAAAATGAAAGGAAGTGAGAGCAGACTTCCATGGTTTTACAGTGTGAAATTCATACCAAATGAGAAGATCTGAGAGAGAGTGAGTGCACTTGGACCCAATAGTTGCTGATTTCGTAATGCTTTTGGGAACTATGGTGCCAACGAATGAACTCCCAAGAGTGGGGGGCTGTGCAGAAGCAATTCTCGATGGAGAACTATCTGCTAGAGTAGTTATTTTTGGCAATAAAAAAAGAAAAGAGCGACACCCACACATTTTCCTCTCCCTCATATTAGCTTCCTTAATCTCCTATAGAGACCTACTGATCCTGAGCAATAAAGAAAATGGGAAGAGATGGGTGAAATTGAGCTATTTTAAATCTAGGGATCAGAAAAGGCCACTGTGTTTGTAATAAACAAGACTGGAAATTTGATTAATAAATCCATAATAATTTTTGGACAAACTTTTAATTTATTGTGTTTTAAACCTTATCCACATGTAGGGCAATGAGGAAAAATATGACAAGACTAATATTACCATTCAGTTGAGACATTTACAGCAGACTTAAACAACAAAAAGGAAAAAAAAGTACTCTTTTAATTCATGTTTAGTTCCTTATGCATTTCACTATATAGCCTTCATTCATTTATATTGGATGCAGTGTTGGGGAGGAGAGTAGAGGTCCTTCCAGAGATTCAGTCCAAAATTGATTCAGGCTTGCCAAGTCTATTGAAAGAAGCACTCCCTCAAGCACAAGTATAAATACCAATTTAAAAAACAAAACAAAAAACATTTAGCAGCAGGGAGGTAGCCACTCATTTTCCAGGACTAAGTACTGTATGTCCTAGCCATTTAGTTTTACCTTGTGAGCAACAATATCACACTGGTATTCATAAACTGATGAAATACTTTCAAGCACAGGGAGTACCATCTTAAGAATTTCTAATTAATCAAGTTGTTTCAACCATTAAGACATTTACTGGTTTGCCAATAAAATTACATGGGACTTTCCAAAATAATAAATTATAAATCATAGTTCTGCAAGGAGCTACACTACATGAATGCTCAATAATCTGAACATATTCAGTTGTCTTGATTGCTCAGAGGTTTACTGGGGAGAGACTACAGAGAAGTTCACATTTTTTCCATAAGTTATTTGGCTAAACGTGTTCCAAAATATATTTTCTTCGTATATCTCAGTATATCTCACTTGTGGCTTGGCTGAGTGAAGTACTGCAGCCTCAATTTTCCTGAAATACTTTCCCAGTGCTATGATCTTTGCATTTTGGTCCTTTTGCTCATGTCCAAGAGGAAGCAGATTTTATGTTGGTTCTTTTAGTTATTTGCAGACATCAAAACTCTCTTCTCGTCCCTAAATTATCTGCTGTGAGGAATATAGTTGTGGCAGATTTGGGTTCTTTCCCTTAATATTCAGGGTAAACTACTGTGAATCATCCACAATGCAGTATCACAAATTTGACCTTAAAATTTTAGAAAATGATAGGAGGAGATACTTTGCCTTCAGCTCTCTGGGAGGCCTACAAAACTCAAACTGTAACGTAGACCTGACTTTCCAGGGCTTCAACTTTAATTTTATTTCTATTAATTTCTTCACTACTGTCTTTTATTGGTGTAAGAAAAATTTTGCTCAATTGTTTCATCTATTTCTCTTATGTTTTCCAAGTCTTAATATCTGAAGTTTCTATGTCCACCTTGCTTGTAATTAGGTTTGCAAATTTGTAAATTCATGGCATTACTTTGCTTATATTACCAACTACGCTGCTAAAAGACTGTCACACCCTCCGTACTTTATCTAAAATATTTTAGATAGCCTCATCCTATGTCCCCATATTTTTTTTTGGTCTTCCAAAGTTTCAAGGATAGCGGAGCAGGTAGACCTCTGATAGACACAGAGGGATACTCCCCATCTTCTTCCTGGCTTGGGGAGAAAACCTCCCCACAGCTTCATTACACCATTGAATTCTGTGGTGAGAGCTCCCCCTCCAGTTTCAATCCATTTTAACGACCATAGGCTCCATAACATCCCAATTGCTTTTATATTAAAAAATGTAATTTTGAATCAAATTGCAGTGGGATAGTTTTCCTGTTCCTTTAGGCATTCTTTTCTGTATTGAACCCTACTAGAAATATAGTAAACCCTGTTTGCATGGAAGTTGCCAGTGTAAGATGCATACAGTGTACCAAAAATAGAACAAAAATACTGGAGTTATGCCAGCATACATCTAGCCTACTGAGCATATGACTTCCTCACCCATAATGACTTTTCAGTGTGTAGTACAAAGACCATGAGGCCACTGTGCAAACACTACAGTATCTCTGTAATCAAGACTCTACTTATTTTAGAAAGTAGAGCGTCTTCTTCCCATACTGCATTCCAAAAATAAAAAGAATACAGAGAAACTCTCTCCTGAATAAAACAGGTCTCTTTTATAAATTTGATTATCCACCTGGATAACACATGTTTGAAAACTGAAAATCTCAGGATACTTTACTAAAAGGAAACAAACAGTCTCTTGGACTTACTAATACCTTACATCCTCTTGAGATACTGTTACAGAAAAAGCCTGACATTCCCTTGGTGATGTAATATATCTCATTTATCCCTGTCAGACTTATGAGGCCTCAAGGTACAGTATCTCCAGTTTAATATAAAAATCTCAGTTGCCCAAGTGAATATGTTCATGAAAACAAAGCGAGTGTTGATAATGTTTTAATGGTACCCCCCTCCCCAGAAAGGTCCTTTATCATGCTGAAACCAGGTTACATTTTAATAGTTGACTTAATTGTGGAGAACTTTTACTTTAATTTACTATTTTTTATTTGGACACCAAATGATGCTGGTCACCCCAACCAGCTTCCGAGACTGTTGTCAGAGCTATTAGCTGACAAGAATACATAAATAAAAAAAACGCCATGTAAACTGAGAAGCAGACTCTGATTTCAACTACAGACTCTTCACCTCTCTCGAGGTCTGAAACATGGAGAATAACAATTTAATATGAGTGAGTTGTGTTAAATAAATTTGCTTTTATTCAATGGGTGTTTAATTTGCGTAAAATTATTTAAAAACCCACACAAAACTTTCTTTATGAATCTACAAAAAGATTACATTACTAATGGATCATTTGATGGTGTTGCCTGGGATAGCAGGGGACTGGTCTTGATGAAGTCCCGGCCAGTCCTATGTCCCTTTCTGTCATTACCATTTATGTACACTTTTGTTTTCTTTTAGGTAACCTGCGTAGAAACTAACGTGAGAATTCATACTAGATGATGCAGCATAAGAACATAAGAATGATCATACTGGGTCAGATTAATGGTCCATTTAGACCAGCATCCTGTCCTCCGACAGGATCTGGTTTCCAGATGCTTCAGAGGGAATAAACAGAACAGAGCCATTATTGAATGATCCATCCTGTTGTCCAGCCCCACTTTCTGGAAGTCTGAGGTTTACAGACACCCAGTGCATGGGGTCAGCTGCCTGACCATCCTGGCTAATAGACATTGATGGACCCATCCTCCACAAATTTACCTAATTCGTTTTTGAACCCAGTTATATTTTGGCCTCCACAACATACCATGGCAATAAGTTCCACAGGTTGACTCTGCTTGTGGGAAGAAGTACTTCTTTATGTTTGTTTTAAACTTGCTGCCTATTAATTTCATTGGGTGAACCCTCATTCTTGTGTTACATGAAGGGGTAAACAACATTTCACTATTCACTTTCCCCACACCATTTGCGGTTTTACAGACCTCTATGATATCCCACCTTCGTCATGTCTTTTCTAAACTGAACAATCCCAGTCTTTTAAATCAGTCCTAACATGGAAGCTGTTCCATACACCTAATAATTTTTGTTGCCTTTTTCTGTACTTTTTATTCCCAATTCTAATATATCTTTTTTTAAATGTGGCCACCAGAACTGCATACAATATTCAAGTTTGGGCGTACCATGGATTTATATAATGACATTTTGATATTTTCTGTTGTATTATATATCCCCTTTCTAATGGTGTCTAACGTTAGCTTTTTTGACTGCCAATGGATATTGAGTAGATTTCTTTCAGAGAACTATCCACAATGACTCCAAGATCTCTTTCTTGAGTGGTAACAGCTAATTTAGACCCCATCATTTTGTATCTATAGTTGGGATTATGTTTTCCAATGTGCATTACTTTGCACTTATCAGCATTGAATTTCATCTGCCATTCTGTTGCCAATTCACCCCATTTTGTGAGATCCCTTTGTAACTCTTCACAGTCAGCTTTGGACATAACTATCTTGAGTTGACGTTGTAGCTGAGTTTAGTTTTAGGATATGAGAGAGACAAGGTAGGTGGGTGACGTAATATTTTTTATTGAACCTACTGCTGCTGGTGGAAGGGACAAGCTTTCGAGCTAGACAGAGCTCTTCTTTAAGTGAAAATTAGCAGTTTGAATAAATACAGTAACTGACTGACTTTATTTTAGGTTTTCTATGAATTCTTTGAACTTTTGCAATTTCCTCTGAATTCTCTGAATACAATACTTCAAACACTTTAAATATAACAACTTTTTGATTTCCTATGTAATAAACTATTTAATCTTCAGTTCCCCATTCAAAACAAAGACAGACAGATACAAGGATCCAGGGCCTTGGTATATTTTTTCCTGAAACCAATAGTACAACCTTACCAACATAGTTGTACTCTGAAGACTTGAGGTTTATACCCATACTGGATGATCCTCACCACTCAAATTTTACTTCATTAGATTTTCTGGAATTTTACAGATACACCTCTACCTCGATATAATGCTGTCCTCAGGAGCCAAAAAATCTTACCGTGTTATAGGTGAAACCACGTTATATCGAACTTGCTTTGATCTGCCGGAGTGCACAGCCCCGCCCCCCCGGAGCGCTGCTTTACCGCATTTTATCCGAATTCATGTTATATCGGGTCGCGTTATATCAGGGTAGAGGTGTACTGCATAGAGCTACTCCCCCTCATATACAATCTAATACATCTTTCTTATATAGTTTCTACTCCAGTACTACAATATCCCATTGATTTTTGGAGCATTCAAACATGTTTCAGAAATGTCTTATGACAAGGTTCTTTTCCTTTGCCAGACATTCTAGTTAATCTATTTTTGCTTCTAAGCATTTCACATTTGTATATATCTTCTCAGCTTTTAACTTGTCTGGCACTGACTGAAGTTCTTTTTCTTGGTCCTTGGCAGTTTTAAGATAAAACTGAATTCCTGTTTTTCCACTGTTAATCCTGTGTCTACACCCAACTGCACAATCTCCTTGGTCTTCATGGCTAGTTGTGGATTTTTCTGGGTTTTTGCTTCTATTGTCTTGCTCTGGGTTAACTTTATGACACCAAAATTTGTTTCAGCCATCCTCTACTTCTAGGTGGATTTTTATCCCATGGGAAGTTTGGGAGATTTACAAATGTCTTCAGCTTCTTGTGTTGTTTTCAGTCATCACTGCTAGGGTCATGCTTCCACGCCATAGAGCAGGGGTCTCAAACTCAAATGACCATGAGGGCCACATGAGGACTAGTACATTGGCCCGAGGGCCGCATTACTGACATCTTCCCCCCCCCTCACCGCCGCCCTCGGCCCTGCCCCCACTCCACCCCTTCCATGAGGCCCCGCCTCTGCCCCGCCTCTTCCCACCCCTTCCCTGCCCCCATTCCAACCCCTTCCCCGAAATCCCCACCCCAGCTCTGCCCCCTCCCTGCCCCTGATGGGGGCTCAGGGCAGGGAGTTGGGGTGCAAGGAGTGTGGGGTGCGGCAGGGGGCTCAGGGCAGTGGGTTGGGGTGCAAGAGGAGTGCAGGGTGTGGCAGGGGGTTCGGGGTGCGGCAGGGGGTCGGGGTGCAGGGTACAGGCAGGGGGTCGGGGTGCAGGAGGGGTATGGCTTGGGGCTCAGGGTAGTGGGTTGGGATGCAGGAGGGGTGCGGGGTGGTCGGGGTGCAGGGTATGGCAGGGGGTCGGGGTGCAAGAGGGGTGCAGCAGGGGGTTCAGGGCAGTGGGTCGGGGTGCAAGAGGAGTACGGGGTGTGGCAGGGGGTTCAGGGCAGGGGGTCGGGGTGCAAGAGGAGTACGGGGTGTGGCGGGGGTTCAGGGCAGAGGGTTGGGGTGCAGCAGGGGACTCAGGGCAGGGGGTTCGGCTGCAGGAGGGGTTCGGGGGGCACGGCAGGCTCCCTGCCTGCCTGTCTGCCCTGCCCCCGCAAGAGGGTGGAACATGGGGAAGGGGGGGCGGAGGGGCTGTGTGTTTCTGTTGCTTGAGGCACCTCCTCCAGCAGCTCCCATTGTCCACGGTTCCCCGTTCCCGGTCAATGGGAGCTGCTGGGGGCGCTGCCTAAAGAAACAGCCACACACAGCCCCTCTGCCCCCGCTTCCCCACGTTCCAGCCTCTTGCGGGGGCAGGGCAGACAGGCAGGCAGGGAGCCTGCCCTGCCCCCGGTGCACGTCCGGCCGCCACTCTGGTAAACACTAGGGGAGGGCGGGGGGGCTGTGAGGGGCTCGCGGGCTGCAGAAAATCACCCTGCGGGCTGCATGCAGCCCGCGGGCCGCGTGTTTGAGACCCCTGCCATACAGTCTCATTGCTACTCACCTTAAATACAGGAGATGTCTATAGTGGCTCTTTTTCTTCTATTTTTGCAGACTATTGTGCTAGAGCAGAAATGCTCCACCTCCTTAAATGACATGCTTCATTTCTCTTCCTTGTAGTTTGCAGTTTGGACCATTTATTCATATTAAATTACAACACAAAAATCTCTATGGCTATATGTATCTAGGTTTTTTATATTGCATTTACCACCAGGATATTTGAACACCTTCCAAATTTATGAAAAAGTGTACTCAAATATATTTGTATTTCCCAACAGATAGGTTATGTTATTTCTTTCCCTTGCTGTTAATTTCAGAAAGCTAAGCAAAAGAAGTAAGTTTGTCAGTGATATTCATGCTGATTTTTCCTAGTATTGAGTTCTAGATATATGTGCCAGTCACAGAGAAAGTTCTGTCTCCTCCACTTACAAGTCTCACTCTTGAGGCGGACAGTTCCATTGTTCCAAAGGAAGGTAGCTCCTGGCAGAAGTCAACATCACACCAAGTGAGGTAGAATCTAAGGTAACTTAGATGAATCTTTGGTAGGCTTTGAAGAGAAGGACTAAAACTTTGAATTTGACCCAGTATTAATTAGGAATGAAAAGAGGCAGAGTGCTTTGGTACTGTACTCTGAGCAGCCTGTAACCAAATAGAGGTGATGTTTTTTGTTTATTTTATCAAGCTCAGCAGTTTATTTCCAGGATACAAAGCATAATAATAAAAACAAGCCTGGAGGTGATGACCCCGAACCAATGAAGACGGATGCACGTGAAGCAACATTCAACATAAATATTCTCTCTGTATTGAAAAGATTTAAGGATGCCCTTACTTTATAACAGAGTGTAAACAATTAAATCATATGCCAGTTGTCATCATTTCTTTATCTAGGTCAGGGGCGGGCAAACTTTTTGGCGTGAGGGCCACATCGGGTTTCCAAAATTGAATGGAGGGCCGGTTAGGGAAGGCTGTACCTCCCCAAACAGCCAGGTGTGGCCCGGCCCCCGACCCCTATCCGACCCCCGCTGCTTCTCGCCCCCTGACAGCTCCCCCGGGACGCCTACCCCATACATCACCGCCTGCTCCCTGTCCCCTGTCCATCCTCAGACCCTCCCCCAATGCCCCCCACCAGCCCATCCAACCTCCCTCTCCTTCCTGACTGCCCCCCCAGGACCCCTGCCCCCATTCAACCACTAATGTTCCCCACCCTCTGACCCCCCCCATTCACACCCCCACCCCCTGACCACCACCCCAAACTCCCCCGCCCTCTTACCGCGCTGCCTGGAGCGCTGCCCAGAGCACTGGGTCAGGCCGCGCCTCTGCAGCTCCGCTGCCCGGCCACCCAGAGCATTGCGCCAGCGGCACAGTGAGCTGAGGCTGCAGGGGAGGGGGAGCAACGGGGCAGGGGGCTAGCCTCCCGGGCCAGGAGCTCAGGGGCCGGGCCGGATGTAGTTTGCCCTCTGATCTAGGTGCTCACAGATTGTTTATATGTTTTACTATCTTTGAAAGGACTTAAGTGTGGTTATCCTTTGTAAACAGCAATTGCAAGAAAATAAAATTTAGCTTGTATCTGCCGAAAAAATAAAGCATAATGATGGAATAATTTGAATGTCAAATACGGTTCTGCTTCCAAAGCCTGTACTCAGACACATAATGTTAGCAGACTAATTGCCTGTCCTAGTAGGTAATCTGCAAGATGTGCCAGATCTACCACTTGACTTTCAGTTGACCAATATGATAAACTAAAGCTCCATCTAACATCTACTGATTATAAACTGTCAATTTATGTGTGACACACCCAGATTAGTTCAGCAGGAAAAATGTTTTCGTTTGACTTCCAGAATTTTATTATAGTGATATCTTATTTACTAGTGTTGTTTATGCAAACACATACAAATTATGTACATATACTACAGGAATCACTTTATTTACCAGTTTATTTAATAACATAGCACATAATTTTGCACAACTTTAGGGCAGGAAATGAAGAAGAATACGGTATTTAGTTAAACTGAAAGAGGAGAATGTATGTAGGGAAAATGCAGCCTGTTTCTTAACATATGTTCTGTAGACTTGCTGTGACTTGCTAAGTATGTCTATCACACTTTAAAAGCTAATGTTTTTGTTTTTGCTTATGTAGGGTTTACAAAATCATGGTAAAAAGTTAGAAATTCAACATCTGAATTAAATTCATTTTGCTCAAAGTTATTCTTTGGACATTTTGGACCAATATTAAAATAGGATGCCAAAAATCCAGTATATTTCTTGGCTGCTTACTGAAAAAAAGAGGTTGTTATAATGGACGAGACAACATGGTTTTTGGAAGAATGTATAACCATTATTGCAACATATTTAATTTGTAGTTGCTATTATCTCCTTTAAAGCATGGTTAGGAAAGACTCTGTTTCAACTTGTATAAGTAACGCACACTCAACCCTCATCGGAGCATTAATATTACTTAAGAATTTCTCTAGAAAAGTTTCACTATTCACTGTTTTTTTCATCCATCCAATCTCCATTGCTTTCTCTGTCTTCATTCTATATGGTATCTTAGAATAATTGGTGTATAAATAACGAGACACTGGAATTCTAACCCATTGTAAAAGAAAGAAATTTGATGTTGAATTTTAAGTATAAATAAAAGATACTTCATGTCCTGAGAATACAAAAGACAGACATATTTATGGTAATTAATATGCTGTTAAAATGCCTAGAACCCTTTACATGTTTTGATAAAAACTTAATGTTTACATTTTTAAAGGATCTAACTAAACATTATGTAGTCATTCAGAAGAGTTTAAACATGGCTTTTGAAACAATAAAGAACACAAACAGCTCTATGAAAAGGTAAAATGTACTTACTTGACTGGTTTTTCTTTGCTCTTGCACAGCCTCCTGCAGAGCCTGAGCAATCTTTTCTTTGTCTTTGACACATTCGGCCTGCCATATTTCTTTTTCTTTTGCATGAATTTTCTCCATGTTTCTCCTTTCCTCTTCGACTGCTTTTAAAATGGCCTCTTGCATTACTTCTTTTTCAATCTTTGAAACAAAGCAAAAGTGAATGACAAAAAATACTGAATGCCTGAATCGTTAGAATCACTTCATTTAGAAGGATTGGCAGGCTTACGTGATATAAGAACAACAGATATTTTCACTTCTATATCACTAGTGCATATCTGGACCCAGGATGGTAATGCCCCCCAAAATATTACCATGGCTATTTGTTAGTTAATAAAAAAATGAGTTGCTGATTAGAGAACTTTGGTAGCAGTGTCCGTTCAGCCTGCACATGCGCTGCTCCCGTGCTCTGCCATGAAGCTAGCCAGCGTGCACGGGTGAACCCTCCTCAGTTCCTTCTCTACCACAGAGTCAATGACAAGAAACTCAGAAATAGAGGGGAGGAGGATGGGGAGGAGCATCTCGAAGAACCATCATTACTGCACAAGGTGAGCAACTTCCTCTTCTTTGAGTAGTGTCCCTATAGGTGTTCCGCTGTAGGTGACTCCTGAGCAGTGCTCCCCACCGGAGGTTGGGGCTTCGGAGTTGAGTCTGTCATAGATGATAGTACTGAAACTGTCATCTATGGTAGAGTTCCCCAGGATGGCATAGTGTTCTGTGAAGGTATGAGCAGATGCCCAGGTAGCTGCTCTGTAGATTTCTGATATAGGAATACCATTGGAGAAGGCGACTGCCGAGAAGACCCATCTCATAGAATGAGTGCATATTGAAGATGGGAGTGTTGTGCTGTGAATTGGGTAACGTAGTTTGATACGGTTAGATACCCATTTGGAGAGTCTTTGAGCTGAAATTAATGTGCCTTTTAACCTATCTGCAATGGAGAGTCTCAGAGGTTTTCTAAAAATTCTTGTCCTGTCCTCACGTCGAGTGTATGGAGGATGGCTTCCCTATTATCCTGATGAAGTTTGAGATAAACGGTCGGAAGGTGAACGATTTGGTTCATGTGAAATGTGAAAGTCACCTTGGGAGTGAACTTCAGATGTAGTCTAAGCGTGACTTTGTCAGGAAAAAACACTGTGAAGGGGGAATGCTCTGTCAGAGCCGCTATCTCCTCTTTCCTTCTTGCAGAGGTGATGGCGATCAGGAATGCAGTTCTCATGGAAAGGTGAGTTAAAGAACAAGAGGCCATAGGTTCAAATGGCAATCTGGTCAGTACTTTTAACACTAGGTTGAGATCCCATTGTGGGGGTAGGATGCCTGGGTTGAGGAAACACATTCACTATGCCTTGAGAAACCTCTTTGTAGTCGGGTGAGAAAAATTGAGTACCCTTCTATCTGCTGGTAGAAGGTCACAACTGCTGCTAAGTGTACTTTCAGCAAGTAAATAGAGAGTCCCGATTTCTTGAGAGTCAACAGATAATCTAGGATTACAGGTAGAGGGGCTATATCTAGGGTGACACCTTAGGGCTGGCACCAGATTCAAAATCTAGTCTCCGTCTGGTAGGTGGGTACAACAGGTAGCTACTTTTCTACTATGTAGTAACACTTTCTGAACGTCCTCAGATCTGCAGTATTCTCAAGTTGCGATGGAGAGTGCACCTCTCATTCTGCGATAGAAGATAAGGAGTGATTGGAAGAGTCATTGGTGGACATAGCTCCAGTTGTGACAGGTAAAGATACCGTGTCTGTCTGGGACAGGTGAGAGCAATCAGTATGATGTTTGCTTTTTCTTTATTTTCAAGAGAACTTTCAGTAATAGAGGGAAAGGGGGAAAGGTGTGAAGAAAGCCCTTGTCCCACGAGAGGAAGAGAATGTCTTCCATGATGTGCATCCGATCCCTGCTCTGGAACAGTACTGTGGACATTTTTTGTTCTGGTAAGTGGCTAACAAGCTTATTGTCTGTGGCCCCCATTGTCAGAATGTGTCGTGGAGTATCATCAAATCTCCCATTTGTGGTCATGTGGTAATTTGTGGCTAAACTATCCACTGTCATGTTGTGCGCTCCCGGTACATAGGCCGCTGATATTGTGACATTGTGGGAAATGCACCAGTTCCATAGCTTTAGTGCTTCCACGCCCAGAGAGGGTGATCTGTTGCCTCCTTGTCGGTTTATGTAATATATGCAGGCCATATTGTCCATCATGAATTTTGTATGTGCACCTTTGATCAGCGGGAGAAAGTGAGCACACACATTTCTGGCCACTCGCAGTTCGAGTAGATTGATGTGAAGGCACATGTCTGATGGAGACCATTTGCCCTGTAGTGTGAGACCGTCGAGATGTATGCCCCATCCTACGAGGGATGCATTGGTGGTCAGGAGTAACGATGGGGAAAGCCGAACAAATGGGATTCCCATGCAGTTGTTTTTGGGTCTTTCCACCAATCCAAGGATTGTTTGACCTTGATGGGCATCAATAGTAGTTTGTTTATGTTGTCTCTGTTTGGTCTGTAAACCGAACCATGGTTGAAGGCATCTCATGTGCAGTCTGGCATGAGCTATAGCCAATGTGCCCACAGCCATATGCCCCAGAAGTTGGAGGCAGTGTCTGGTCGAAATTTGTGGGCTGGATTGCACTGTCTCTAGAAGCATGGAGAGGCTGAGGAATCTGTGATGTGGGAGGAGTGCCCTCGCATTAAAGAGTCAAGATCGGCTCCTATGAATTCTAGCCTCTGTACAAGAGTTAATGTTGATTTTTGTGCATTGATTTGAAGGCCCAGATTCTAGAATGGATCCAGTGTGGAATGGTGATTCGTTGGGCTTTGGCAAAGGAACATGCTCTGAGAAGACAATCATCCAGGTCAGGATAAATCATAATGCCCTGGGAGTGTAAATGGGCCACCACTACTGCAAGGACCTTGGAGAATACTCTGGGGACCAATGAGAGGCCAAAAGGGAGCACTAGTAGGGGTCTTGGTCTAATGTAAACCTGAGTTATCATCTGTGACTCAGTATGATTGAGATGTGGAAATACGCATCTTGAAGGTCAAGGGCTGAGAACCAGTCTCCTTTTTCTAATGCTGGAATAATTATTGCTATT
Organism: Terrapene triunguis; assembly: GCF_002925995.2. Lineage (NCBI taxonomy): Eukaryota > Metazoa > Chordata > Testudines > Emydidae > Terrapene > Terrapene triunguis. Next base: position 17,651,983 of record NW_020664463.1, on the reverse strand, counting down.
GTAACCATCTTGAACTTCTGAGCCTTGACAAATTTGTTGAGTACTCTGAGATCTAGGATGGGTCTCCAATCTCCTTTTTTCTTAGGTATCAGGAAGTAGGAAGAATAGATATGCCTCTTAGATGTGTGTGCACTGGCTCTATAGCTCCTCTCCTAATAGGCTCTCGTGAGAAGGGTCTCTGAAGGAGGAAGGGGAAGGTGAAATGGATGGTGTACCTATCTCAAATGATCTCCAACAACCACTTGTTGGCGGTTATCCACTCTCAGGTTTTGCGGAATGGGGCGAGACAGCATCCAAAGGGAGGGGTGAGGTTTTCCAGGATCAGGTGATGTTGAGGAGAATGTTCTATGGGCACTTTGACCAACCTGTCAAAACTGTTGCTTTGAGGTGGAAGGTTGAGAGGAAGTAGGTCGCGAACACAATGGTTTCCACCTAGGGAACCTGGACTTCTTCCTCTGAGGTTCATATGACCTATGAGATGGATATTGTGATGAGTGGGGTTTAAATGATGGCTGAAGGCTATATTTTCTCTTAAACCCAGGTGTGAAGATCCTGAGGGATTGAAGAGTAGCCCTAGAGTCTTTTAAGGTGTGGAGGGAGGTGTCAGTCTTTTCCACAAACAGCTTTGTCCCTTTAAAAGGAAGGACCTGTTCAGTCGTTTGAACCTCATTTGGGAAGTTGGATAGGTGAAACCAAGAATCTCGTTTCATCACGATGGCAGTCAAGATGAAACATGCCACTGGGTCAGCTGCATCAAGTGCAGACTGGAGAGATGCTTTAGCCACCAGTTGGATTTCATTGACATTGGCCTTCAATTGTTCCTTATGAGAATCTGGGAACTGCTCAATAAAGGAGTTCAGTTTTAAGTAATTCTGATAATTGTATTTTGCCAGTAAGGCTTCACAGTTTGCAATGCAGAACTGGAGAGCGGTTAAGGAGCATGTTTTCCTGCCAAAAAGATCCCGATCTTCCAGTTCCAGTCATAGGGGGTGAATTTAAATTGGTGTTGGCGGCCCTTTGAGTTGACTGCATCCACTAGGATCAACTGGGAGGTGGGTGGGAGAAGAGAAACTCCATGTCTTTCACCAGCATGCAATACTTTTTCCTCAGCCCGTTTACATGTTGGTGGGACAGACATGGGGGTCTGCCATATGATTTGGCTGGGTTCAAGAGTGCCTTGTTAATAGGGAGTGTGACACTGCACCCCATAGTCTTCACAGTGATAATATGATGATGTGATTATGGGATAATTCTGATGTATTTTATGCAAGATAGGTCATGTGAGATATCGTTGGAAGGGTTATGATTTACTGAATATGATTATCCTATTTGTATGCATGTATAATTTTTGTATCTGAAGTTAGGAATATTGACAATGTATCTGTATTACAAATATATTTACACCTGGGGAACGCCCACTAGCAAAAGACTGTCAGTCTAGATGGCTGGCTGGGAAGGGCCCATTCAAGTTAATGAATCATTAGGGAGAACAACAGGCCTTAGAAGGATCTTATCTCCCACCTGGGGAGGTCTTCCTGAGGACACAGTAAACAGCCTCTGACTCAGGGCTGCTATGACACTATGGGGGCCGGTGACCAAGTCACCTGTTACTGGACTCCATCTTGGAATACCAATGTTTTCCACTGACTGGCATGGGAACAAAACTTGGAGACAAAGGGCTGCCACCATATGCAAAAGCTATTTAAGGCAGGAGAGCGACATCACTGTGGTTCTTCACTAACTCCCCACCCAAAGAGACTCTGGGAAACATCTGAGGAACAAAGACTGAACTGGGTGTGGAAGTGCTGGACCCAGGCTAAATGAGTTTTTTAATCTGTGAAAGGAACACCTGGGGTTTTTAAGCTGTTAGCAAGCGCAGCTGGCCACTTAAGAATCTCTGAGGCCTGTTTGAATCATCATTTAGGGTGAGAATCTGATACTCATATCCAATCTCTTTAGTATATTAAGCTTAGATTGTGTTTTTGTTGATTCGCTAGGTAATCTGCTTTGATCTGTTTGTATCCCTTATAATCACTTAATCTTTTGTAGTTAATATATTTGTTTTTGTTTTATCAGAAACCAGTGTGTGGGAGTCATAACTTGGGACAAAAAGCTGTTGTATATTTCCTCTCCACATTGAGGGAGGGGGCAAATGTCATGAGCTTACACTGTACAGATCTCTTTGCAGCATAAGATGGTATAATTTTGGGTTTACACTCCAGAGGGGGGTGTGCACTTGAGCAGCTGGGCAGTTCCTTAGCTGTAACCGCCTCGTGCAGAGCTGATCACAGCAGTTTGTATGTACTGCAACTGGGTGTGTCCTTACCTGTATGTGTGCTGGAGCCTGGGAGAAGGCTTGGCAGGCTGGTCACAGCAGTACAGTGTAAAGGGAGCCCAGTCTGGTGGGTTAAGGGGGGCTCAGTGGTACCCCATTTCCAGGTGGCACCCCAGGGGGAACCCATCACAGTGAATGTGGGCACCATACGGCGGATGAGAAGAGCAACAGGAGACTGCGTCCTCTTGCTCACTTTCTGAATCTGAGGATGAAAAGGGTGGTGCATGACAACAGGTCGGAGAGTCAAAAGTTCCGAGTGAACTCGGTACCGGGTCCCAAGTACTGAGCAGAGGTGAATACGATGTGTCAGACATTGAAAGATCTGTCGTGCACTGGAAGGTGTCAATACCAGTGGTGGTAGTCGGTGCTGAGGTGCCTGTTCCGAAGGAGTCGGTGATGTGGACCTGATAGTATGCAGATTGTTGGTGCCTGGCGTGCCACAAGCGATACCAATGTCAATGTCTGTGCTACAGGAGCCTTCCCCTGAGAGTTCCTTTCCTGTTCCCATTGGTTCCTTAAGCAACCCAGCATGCTCTATTGGGACAGTAATGCGAGAGCCTTGGGTTCTGGATTTAGATGGCTTTGGTGCCATCTGTACTGATGATACTGATTGAGCCAGAGATCATTTTCGGCTTGATCAGGGCTCACTGTGGGGACTCACGGCCCTTTTCTTAGAGGCCTTACGTGAGTGGCTCATGGACATCTACTTGGGCTCACCTCCCTTTGAAGTAGAAGGTTGTGGTGAGGTTTCTCACTCTCCAGGGGACCGCTGAAGGGCTGCCTCCATGAGTAGGACTTTGAACCTCAGTTCTCTGTCTTTTCTGGATCTGGGCTTCAGTTGCTGGACCAAACCACACTTCTGTTGGATGTGTTTCTCTCCCAGCCAGCGGTAACACTGAGTGTCCATCAGTCACTGGGATAGATTCCTTGCAACTGAGACACTTCTCGAAGCCCAGGGAGCCGGGCCCTGTCCGGGGGGCGGGGGGGTCTCCTGACGGGGGTTGAAGAAAGAACCAAGTCCTTTTCTCCTTCCCTTCCCCTTTTTTTTTTTTTTTTTTTTTAAAAAGGCAACAGCCAAATAAAAGATAAACGAAGAAGAAAAGAAAAAAGAAGCTTCAAACGTAGCTAACGGGTAACAATTCTAAAGAGGTTAACAATCTGCTAACGAACAGCTAAAGCACTGTCTCTAACCAGGAGTGATTGAGAATGAACTGAGGAGGGTTCGCCCACGCACGCTGACTAATCTCGTGGCAGAGCCCGGGGAACAGCGCATGCACAGGCTGGATGGACCCTGCTACCAAATTTCTCCAATCAGCAGCAGAGGGATGGACACACACACTTACCGTGGAGCAAGCATAGAGACACTTACAGTGAAGCACCCATAGGGATACTACTCAAAGAAGAATGGGGACTAAACAAGCCTCTCAACCCCAGAGGCGGTGTCTCCAGGCCAGGGTTGAGGCATATTAGTAGGGCAATGTGGAAGAAGCTTGCATATGCATGTTTGTTCTCTGGTTAAATAGAACACTTCAGTCTTTTCCAATTATTAACTTAAAAATAATTTAAAGATATAGGGAAAGATATATTTATTTTAAAGTATGAAGAAAAAGAAGTGGCTTAAGAGTGGGATAAAGGCACAGGTGTTCAAGAGAGTCTTATTAACCTCCCAGACCCAAACATTAAGTTCCACAGCCTTGAGATTCAAGAAAGTTGACAACTAGCCACAGATATACCACTATCAACCAGAAGGCAAATTACATATGTGGATCACAGTTTTCATTGGAGAAAACCAGATGTTTTTGATCCTGTAATAGAGTGGGGCCAAATCAATTGTGCCTGTTTGTTTCTTGACATATGGTGTTACAGATTTTCCCAGAGTCTTAAAAGATAGGTACGGTAATTATTCTGTACATAATATTACCTGACTTTTGTGCTGGATTATATACCAAGATTTGATATGCAAATATAGCCTAGAAATTATCACCTAATTCCCTTATCGAATAATCATTTTACTGAGTCCAAGGCATTCATGAATGAAAAGCACTAAACAAATCAGACAGAAAAGGTGAAATTTAAACTTTTTATTAAAAACAATATATATTGAATCACTTAGGACAGTTTAAATTGATTAAATTTAATTGAATGAAATATTCTGTCAATACTTTTACAAATTTTCTACTAAGGATATATAATATGTATTAGAGTATTAACTCACACATACTTAGGTTTTTCTTCTGGAAATGACCTTTCTGTTGTAAAATATTAAATAAAACACAATGTTAAGTGTCTCGACAAATGCAATGACAACTCTGGTATCTGTTCTTGAAATAAAAAACAAAACACCAGTGCGGTCAGCTGGAGAATATGAAAACAGATTGTTTTGTTTAGATACCACAAATAACTACACTGTAATAACCCAAGGACTCAACATCATGAAAAAGGCAAATTAATACTGGTGCTATTTTCATTAGTAGAATATAAGAAATTACATTTTGCATCAGCAGTTAGCAGATTTCCATGATAGCCTCTAAATCTCTTAGGAGACCTCATGATTTGTATAATTATGACCCCTTTTAAACATAGTTGAAATGATATATATTTAGTGGAACTGGACTTTCATGGATCTAGTTTTTGAATCAGAGCCAAATTCCTGAACATGACACTCCTGAATGAAATGCGTGGTATTTATGTTGTATATCTACTATTTAACTAGAATTACCTTAGCAGCAGCTGCTAAAGCCTCTTTACTTCTATTCTCTTGTTCCTCCAAACATTTTTCCAGGGCTTCCTGCAAATAATATGTAAAATAAAGTTGTAACACAACATATGAGGAGTGGGTAGAATTTGGTTCAAACACTCAAAATATTTAGAACCTGACTCCACTCCCATTAAATGAAATGGCAAAGCTCCTATTGACTTCAGTAGTATAGGATCAAGCACTTGATGTACTCAACGCATTACCTTATGTTTTTGTGATTGTTGCATCAAGGCTGCTTCTACTTTTTGTGCTAACACTTCTTTCTCTGTATCCAGCATGTCAAGAAGTCTCTGATGCTATAAGAGAAAATAATCGTATTATTGCAACTATAGCCTCGTAGTACCACAAGGAAAAGAAGTTGGTGAAACACTGTTAACTAGACATGAATTTTGCTTATATGACCAATGGAAAAACTAGAATTGGTTAAACTACATACAGATTCATTCCTTAATACCAGCAGCAATGAAGGGCACTGCAAGTAACATGAGATATATCTGATAAATTAATAATTTTCTATTTTTTTCCCTCAATCTAATGTAAACAAAATAAAATAAAAAATATATTAATAAATTGGGTTATGCCACCCAGATAATAATTATTCTTACAAAACCTATGAACATAGCCATGGCAAAATTACTTAACGAGTATTCATTTAAATACATATGTGGAATTTAACAAAGTGTGGATGTATTAACTTTAATTTGAATATAAATCTATGTGAAAGAGAGTAAATATAAATACTCATATCTATACAACCAATTTAGACACCATACAGTTTTAAGGTCAGAAGATGAGAGCAAAAATTGCTGCTTTATTCCAATTTTCTTGTAATTTAAAACATTTTTCAAGGAGACAGTGAATGCTGACAATAAGTGACCAAGTAGTTTATGTCTGCTTATATAATCTGTCATCACTGTTTCTAATTATAATCCTTTCATCTGTTTTTTTTTTCAAGAAACCAAGTAAAGCATGCACAAGATGCGGTTTGCCTTTCAAAAAGTCTGAGCTGTGATGGGAATCTAAAAGTTATTAATGGAAAGTATTGATGCCATGTGTATTTGTCAAGACAACTGGCTAGCAAATCAGTAAACCTTAGCACATGCTGTTTAAGTGATGATTATAGTAACTTGTACAGTATCAGTAAAAAATAACATTTCATAAGATCAAAAACAAATACATGAAATAAATTTATAACAATATACTAGTTAAAATATATAGACTATAAAGCCCCCACCTTGCAAATACATAAACACATGCTTACCTTTAAGCATGAATAGTCCTTTTGACTACATATACTAAAATGTATTATTCTACAGCATGAAAACTACTATCCTTTATTTATGAATTTCTCTAATATCAGCATGAAATCTATTTTCAAACTGCAATGGTATTATGAGACATTTTTATATCTGGAGAAGAGAATACAAAAATGTTGACTGCTTTATAAAACAAAATAAAATGCAATTTCTGCAGCACAAACATTCAAGAAGGCATTTCTTTGTCAACTTACTTAAAACAGTTCTGAGTGAAGCAGACATATTTAAATGGGAAACACCTGTCCCAGCAGTGAAATTCACAAAGATTATATTTAATTTATAGAATCATAAAAATGTAGGACCAGAAGGGACTCAAATGGTCATCTTGTCCAGTCATCTGCACAGAGACAGGATTACATACTATCTGGACCATCCCTGAGAGGTATTTTTCTAACCTGTTCTTTAAAACTTCCAATGACAGAGATTCCACAACCTCCCTATGAAATTTATAGATTTATGATATGTATTCTAACTTTCACTGCAGGGTCATATTTTCAGATATTATCGCCAGGCTATCTTAAAATATTACTTTTTACTTTTTCCAATAACAAATGCTCAGTATTCAAAATGAAACAATAAGTAGATTTTGTTTATTAGTGTGATGGTGTATACAAACTCCAGCCTGGGTGACAAGGGGTTAAGGAGCTGCTCTGGGCTCAGCCAGCACTGCCCTGCCACACCTGCAAGAGACGTACAGATAAGAGGAGGAGTAAAAGGGAGTAGAACAACTCACTTGTGGGAAGGCCAGGGAAAAGATAGGATCTTTACCTTGCAGCTGCTGAGGAAAGGCCTGAGGGAGAGCAAGATCTTCCCCATCAGCGACTATCTGAAGGTCCCTCTCTGAGGGAAAGTAGGACCTGCTTCTGATAGACCCAAAGAGAAGGCATTTTCCCTTTCCACCCAGTTTATATGTGTTGATTCCCCAAGTTTTGTTTATAGATTACCCCTGAAGGGGACAGAGTTGGAACTGACCTAGATGGAAGGCCCAGGCCTGAGAGGATGCAGCTACCACCCCTAGGTGGAGAGAGCACACCATGCCCAGCCACAAAGAAATGCCAAGTGGTGAGCTGATCTCCTCCACTCTTTTCTGGTATAGACTGCGAGATTTGAACTATGGCAGGGTGGTGGGAAGTGGCCCAGGGAAGGCAGCCTTAAGGCACTCCTGGGTGTCAGACCCTTTTGGCACTCTAACAGGGCCCTGGGATGGAGCCCGGTGTAGTGGGAGGGCCTGCGCTCCTCTACCAAAAGCCCCCTTCTGCAAGTCCAAGTGCCTATGCCCCTGGATACACTGCCCCACAAGCAAAGACCATTTGACAATCTGCTTTATCCTTCCTTAATTGACTACAGTGGGGCTGAAAATAAGTCTTTTTATGCTCCCCTTCCCCGCCCAAAATGAACTTCTGTTAGTCTGAGTTCAGTTAAAAGAACATCTGACTCAAATATAGGGCATGAATCAAAGCCCATTGAAGTCAACGGAAAGACCCTTATTGACTTCAGTGAGCTTCTGATCAGATCCATATAGAAGATTTTCTTGGATACAGTAGTCAACTGAGGAAACCACCTCTGATTCATATAATATCTACTGTATATAGAATGACAAAATTCATTCTTCTAGATGATAATCTCTAGGACAGCATTAAAATCTAAGACAGTTACTGTTTGGCACCAACTGTCATGTTTCAAATACAGAAATACCACAGGTTTTTCTAACAGCATCAGACTGGACCCAAATACACAGAATGTTAAAAAAAAAATCATTCCTTTGAAATGATACTGAAGTATGCATTGATTCAATTCACTGCATGAGAATTGGAATTTATTGTTCAGAAAACAGTTCCAAGATTACAATCATGCAAGATACCAAAAAAGAAAATAAGAATAGATCTCTATCATAAGAGCAACTTGCAAGATACTGATCCTTGAGATGATCTCTGAAAACTAACAACTGTTTCCCCCACAAAAGACAGTGCAAAATTAATCCCTAGAGTGTTCAGTTTATTCCTACACTGAATTGCTAGTGATTGGCTACTACAGTGACAGGTGATTTAAAAATACCCACACAGATTTACCAAATTCCACCAATTCTATTCAGATGTAGCAAAACAAAGAAAGAAAATATTAGCAGCCAGTCTAAACAAAGCCTTGTAAATAAAGAATAGCAATCTACCTAATAAGTAAGAGAGATTAAACCATCTATATAAAAAGCTATTGCTCACATGACTTACAATCTTTGATTACTGTAACTGTCTGACAGTAGCTGGGACTGGACAACACGGTTGGATCATTCTATATTTGTCCTATTCTGTTCATTCCCTCTGAAACATCTGGCACTGGCCACTGTTGGAAGACAGCATATTGGGCTAGATGGACCACTGGTCTGACCCAGTGTGGCCATTCTTATATTCGTATAATTCTATAGAATTCCTGTAAAGTTGGTAAGCTTTGGGGGCTTTTTATGTTGAACATTATTTTTCTCTCCATGTATAAAACACTTTAAAAAAAATCATTATCAATCTTTTGTGAATATAACACTGTGGGGATCATTTTGTACATTAACTTGTCTATATATTGGAAAACACATTACTTTTCTGTATGTACTTGGCGTTCATTCAAAATGCAGATTAATGATGGACAGATTTCATTCAGACTTTATCCAATACATTATAAATAGAATATTTTTTAAAAATCCCAAAATATTTACATGAGAAATATATCATAACTTCGCCAAAGCCAGAAGCTTCTTGTGAATAACTTAGCACATCCTTTCCTATTATAATGTAAATGTTTATTCATGTGGAATAATCCTTCCATAAAAGGTTACCTTCATATCTGAACTTCCAGAAGTTCATAGATCATCACAAATGTTGCAACAGCTGTCCATACAACCCAGGAAAGCACATTCTCTTGTATTAGAGCTAGAGAAATACCTTGCAGAACTGTTTATTTGGCTTCGATGTTTACACTCAGCCAACTAATTTTCTTTTTCAGGGTAGAAAGAATTTTCAGCTATTAAATTACATAAATTATTTGAAGAGAAGTAATTGGGAAAGGGTTTGCAGAATAAAATACAGCATAGTCTCTTTCTCTGAAGTAGGTCTTGAGGCCACAGAGCTTATATTTCATAAATGAGGGTGTATATAATAAAGAGGATCAATATAACAGATTTAATGGAATTAAGGAGAGAGATTACTAACAATAACTATTCTTCTTTGAGAGTCACCTTCATGTCTTCACTTTAGGGGAATATGTCACCACAGGTGTCAAACTGTGGAACTGCCTTGAAAGCTGTGTCTGCTGGGAGGTACAAGAAAGCTGTCATGCAAGGGTGATGTTGTTACCCTACTCCAGGGGTGGCCAACCTGAGCCTGAGAAGGAGCCAGAATTCACCAATGTACATTGACAAAGAGCCACACTAATATGTTAACAGCCCATTAGCTCCACCCACTCAAACCTGCAGCACCTCCTGCCCGCTGGCAGCCACACCAATCAGTGCCTCCCGCTCCCTCCCCACGCCTTCAGCCTGTCACAATCAGCTGTTATGCGGTGCGCAGGAGGCTCTGGTGGGGAGGGGGGAAGAGCGAGGGCATGGCAGGCTCGGGGGAAGGGGTGGAGTGGGGGCAGGGCCTGGGGCAAAGCAGGGGGTTGAGTACTGAGCACTCCCTGGCACATTGGAAAGTTAGCATCTATAGCTCCAGCCCCAGAGTCAGTGCCTATGCAAGGAGCTGCATATTAACCTATGAAGAGCCGCATGTGGCTACGGAGCCACAGGTTGGCCACCCCTGCCCTACTCTATAAAAAGGAGTGTATCTCCCAACCACCTTGGTTCTTTTTTCCCCAAAGCACAACATCCTGATACTATATAGAACTCAAAGATCTAGGGGATGGTGGGTGGGTGGTGTGAATACATAGAAGTGATGCTCAAAGATCAGTTCCTGGTAAGTAACCTCTCTTTCTTCTTTGCATTCCCATCCTTAGAAGATTAGTAAGCAGAGCTCTACCAGAAGGACAGTGAGCAAGGAGTTCTTAGCTAAATACAGAGCGTAGCATGGCTGTCCAAAACTGGCCATCAAAATGCAATGCTAAATACAAGTACAGTAACTCCTCACTTAAAGTTGTCCCGGTTAACGTTGTTTCGTTGCTGATCAATTAGAGAACATGCTTGTTTAAAGTTGTCCAATGCTCCCTTATAACGTCGTTTGGCAGCCGCCTGCTTTGTCCACTGCTTGCAGGAAGAGCAGCCCGTTGGAGCTAGCTGGTGGGGGCTTGGAACCAGGGTGGACTGACGGCCCCCCATCAGC
>NW_020664463.1:17615674-17641176 GCF_002925995.2 Terrapene triunguis | reverse complement strand
GCCGGGGGGGGGGGGGAATGGACATGACAGGGCTCAAGACGGAGGGTGCTTGCTGGCAGGAGCTGCTGTCTCAACTTGCTGATCTACTTAAAAAGGCAACGTACTTAGAGTGGGGTCAGCGTACTTAAAGGGGCGATGCACATCTCTCTCTCTCTCACACAGGGTGTGTGTGTCTCTGTCTGTCTGCCATGCTGTCTCCCCTCCCTCCATTCCTGCTGCCTTGTAGAGTGTGAGGCTACATTAACAACATGTTAACCCTTGAGGGCTCAGCCAATTGCTTGTTCATCATTTAGCAGTAAGGAACCTAACTCCCACTATTTACATTAATTTTTATGGGGACATTGGATTTGCATAACATCGTTTCGCTTAAAGTCGCATTTTTCAGGAACATAACTAAATGTTAAGTGAGGAGTTACTGTAGTAGTGATTATTGAAAGGGTGCACCTAAATCCAAATTACTGCTTTGCAAATCTCCACCAGGGCCTTGAGCATGTCACTGATGCTGTGGTGGCACTTGAGGGATGAATTTTTAAACCAGGGGATACTGCTTTCCTAACTAATATGCAACAGTGTTTCAAACATTTACTAATTCAGGGTGAAATTCTCTGTTTAATGAGTTTTCCCTGGCATTTATTCACATATGCTACAAATAACCTATTAGATCATCTACAAAGGGCTTGGTCTTTTTGAGATAAAAGCAGGATGGGTACCCTCTTTACCTCTAAGCTATAGAGGCATGCTTCCCCTGAGTGGGAATGGTGACTGGGGAATAACATACGGGGAGGGAAATAAACTGGGATAGGTGGAAATCTCAAATCACCTTATGTATCAAGTTGGGATTGGGCCCCATGGTGACTTTGACCTTAGGGATTTACAGTTTAAAGGTGGAGGGGCCCAGCAAAGAATTAAGCAGATGCAATTGGTATGGCAAAAGCCTTTATAATTGATAAATGTTTTGGAAAGGCCTGTGCAAGATCCACATAAAGAGGGCTCATCAGGTTTGTTAAGACTAGACTTAGGTTCCATCACGTCAGCAGCTTCCTAATGGACGGAACGCAATTGCCAGTCCCTCCAGGAACCTGAAGACTGTAGGGTGAAAGAAGAGTAGTTTGCCCTTAATGTAATTATGATAATTAAATATTGTTTTCATATGAATCTTTAGCCAGGCTAAGATTAAGCCCTGTGTCTTAAAATGTAGAAGGTACTTTAGGACTCCAAGTCGAGATGGAGTGAGTCCTTTACCAGTGGTCCAGATAGTACACTTTTCCATTTTTTGTTCAGCAGGAGCTCCTACTGGTTTGGAGGAAGATGGACTGAACACTCAGAGCAGAAATGGTCCACATTAGTTAGCAGGTTATCTTCCTCCATGCTGCAAGGTAGAGTGCCTCTAGGTTGGAATGCAGAACTGTCCCTATCTGTTGACGCAGGAGGTTTGGAGATAAACAACTTACTTGCTGCATCTTTTTGGTCAATTGCAAAAGATCTTGATACCAGCGCTGACTGGTAAGCAGCTTAGCAAGTATACAACAGTTTGGGAACAAGGTCAGGATTGCCCCCTCCTGTTTCTCAATCAAGGATTCTGGGCTGGGACTTAGAGCATTCCATAGGGCATAACTGTAATGAGACATAAATAGCTCGACTTTTGCTCACTTAAAAGGCCGGACAAGTAGTAGTAAAAATGTTTTGCACAATAGTTCCTGAAACTGTCTAGGTTCCTCAGGAGGTGAAACAGGTGAAGCATCAATATGATATTCTGGTGAGATGCCATTCATATGTTTCTCCCAAGAGGTCTCAAAAACTTCCTCTGAAAGTTTCATATCATTCCTCAGATACAGGCAGATCCTCCAGTAAATCTGAGGGATCTGGTCAGTATTGGTGCAGTCAAAGAAGAGTACATGTGTGCCATGTGAGAAATGGGCACCCGTGAGAGCATAAGTCCTGAGGCTGGTGCTTGTGTCTCAGCCTAGAGCAGGATTTTCAAGGAGTCCTGTATATAGGGGTATATGAGGAGCTGGGGTGGGCCCTGCATTATATACTTCCATGATAACTGGATCTGAAGCACAGGAAGATGGCATGGGGTTTGAGGACAAGTTGGACGACTCTCTAAATTGCTCTCTGAAGGGGTCGAAGATATGCTGGCGGCAATCCTGGATTGAAACCAGAGAAGTTGATACAGGCACAGAGTGGAGCTGTGGAAAAAAATGTAGTTGGGTGGCTAGCTGCTTCAATGGTGGACACCCACTCCAGCAGAAGGATTGAAGGTATTACCAAGATCTGAAATGGAGAAGAGTCCAAGTTAGTCAATGCTGAGATGTCTGGTTACAGAGAAGTGTGGAGAAGAGGTGACAGTGGTGCTGTTTGAGAGTCTCCAGGGCCCCCATGGACTGAAGAATATAAAGGAGGAAGGGGATGGTGCAGCCTTCTTTTTCTTTTGGTTATGTTCCTATTGTGGGGAATTGTGATTCCTCTTCTCCTTCCTTTCACTCTGATGGGCATCTGCATAGACTTGGGTTACTGAGATAGCGGCATCTGGCCTGGGGATAAGTCCAGAGTCAAGGTCAAGGCTATTGGTACCAAATGAGTAGATGCTGAGGTGGGCACCTACTGAGTCAGTCCCAAGGTCATCAAGACTTTAGTATATATAGTGTCAGTTTGGTCTTTGGTGCTGCTTTTTATTAGGCCAGTGTTGGTGGTGTCAGGTAAGGTATTCACTCCCAGTTTCCAGTCTTGGGCTCATGACAGATGGTGGTGCTGAAGCCACGGTGGCAAAATGGCTCTTGGGTCCTGTATCAGAGAACATCAGCATTGAAGCTGGTCTTGGTACCTTTGACAGGCTCACTGGTGTACCAAGCTGCAAACAACGAGACACTAGATGAGCATGGAGGCTCAAGTATCTCTTCCTTTTAGTGCAGTGAGAGAAGGCATGGTGAATTACACATTTAGGCCTTGTCTACAATACTGCGGTAAGGTGACCTAAGTGACGTTACTCCAGTTATATAAGTCAAAATAGCTTAGGTCGATTTACTGCGGTGTCGACACCACGCTGTGTCAACGGGAGATGCTCTCCCGTCGACTTACCTTACTCTTCCCATTCTAGTGGAGTATCAGAATTGACCGGAGAGCACTCTGCCATCGATTTGGCGGGTCTTCACTAGACCCGCTAAATCGACACCCGCTGCATCGATTGCAGCAGTGCCGATCTACCAGTAAGTGTAGACATGGCCTTAGTTACAGAGTTGGTCTCCCATAGACAAAGAAGGCACAAGATATGGGCGTCGGTCTCCAGTACAAGATTGGCGGGCAGTGCACTTCTTGAAGCCCTTATGGGGGACTTGCAATGGGAATTAGGTGTCTAACTGCCATTTTTGCCTTTGAAAATCTCCCATCAAGTACTTAAATATGACTTCAGGAGCCTAACTTCAGGCACTCATTTTTAAAAATCATGGCCTACATCTACATTGTCTGTCACACTGCTACCAAGCACTTTTGTCTTGTCTTACCAATTATGGAATTTCAATTTAGAGTTTTTGAGTTCTGTCAATGAGATGCAACCTAGCTTGGGGTGAAACTACACAAACTATAATTAAAGAATTAAAAAAAAAATAAAGTTAATTATTACTCTACAAGAAGAGAGTGCAGTCTAGCTCCTGAAGACAGGAATCAGTGATCATGACTTCCAGTCTCTATTCCTGGCTTTGAAACAGCCACTGTATGAATTTTGCAAATAATTTTTTATTCCAGTTTATCTATCTTTAAAATAACATATACTAATATTTACCTACTCTAAAGTGGTGTTATGAGGTTTCTTTAAAGAGACATTTTCAGAACTGTGTACACAAATGGGTGCACATTATGTTCATGGGCAAAAACCATAATTTTATTTTTTTTCCCCGCTAACATGCATGAAAGTTTAGGTCTGAATATTTGTAAAGTGCTTAGGGATAGTCTGAATGACAGGCAAAAATAGTATTACAATCTTCTATTACATTTTGAAGCTGACATTTGTAACTATGTTTTTAAAGGTAATAGAATATAATTATAATATCCTATGAAATAATTGGCTTGTATGTACTTGTAAATTCAGACAAACATTTCATTTCTTGACTACAAGGGAGAAGAGGCAAAGAACTTGTGATCTTAGCATTCTTGCTTTTTAGTTAGTTGCATTTTATTTAGCAAAGACGCTCTATTTTGTCTTTCCAGTAAAATATTACACTACTAAAAAGAAGATTATGTTTTCGCAAAGTAACTTTTTCAAATGTGAAAAACTAATAATTTATGGGAGGAAACCCTTTTTGTTTAATGAGTGGAAATTTTTTTTAAAAAGAGGGTCAAGGAGAATCTTTTGAAATTTAACCTAAAACAAAAGACATTCAGAAATAAGTTACAATGATTTTTCCCTTTGCAACAATTTCTTCATGCAACAGTTCCAAATGGAGAATGTTTGATGCAGATTCAAATATAAATACAGCGGTCCTGTGGTTTTTCTTGATTCCTGTAAAAAAAGGAATTAAAAAAAAATCTTTTTTCCTGGAATGAGTCTCACAGGAGATATTGTAAACAGATTTAATCACAATCATAATTAGTTAGAATTTTTTAGATTAAATGTATCTGAAGAATGGTGACAGTTTATTCTCAGGTATGCAATATATAACCATAGGTTTGCAAAAGTATATGGTATAAATAATTTACAAGATGAGTGAAGTAATTCAGATATTTCCTTTCAGTTATTGTATAGCTCAAACACTATATATAAAGTACCAATAACCAGTTCAAATCTGTACAGTTATGTTCCAAACAAGTACATTAAACATATTCCTATTAATCTTAAAATGCAAGTTATAAATCAGAAATTGAATAAACTGTCCAAGGTTAACTGAAATGCTTTGTAAATATGGACAACTTGTACCTCACCTCAGTGTAGACTTATTGTAAGGGGGAGGGGCAAAAAGCTCCTTTTTCCTCCTCCTTCAACATATCCATGAATGAATCTGCCATACTTTGGCTACACGTGCTGGTGTGTGCAGTTGATGTTTGGGGACACTACACCTCTACCCCAATATAACGCGACCCGATCTAACACGAATTCGGATATAACACGGTAAAGCAGCGCTCCAGGGGGGACGGGGCTGCGCGCTCCGGCGGATCAAAGCAAGTTCAATATAACGCAGTAAGATTTTTTGGCTCCAGAGGACAGCGTTATATCGGGGTAGAGGTGTATTTGTCTAAGTACAGTTAACCTTCACATTATCAGTGAATAACAGCTATTAAAATCAATGCATCCATGTTGGACTATGTGAGGGGTGTATGAATAGTAAACTGTGGGAGAACCCATTCAAGAACAAAATTGCAATGAAAATTGCAACATTCACTAAAGTTAATACACATGCTATCCAACTCAACAGAACAAAGTATTAAATTATTTATAGATTCATTGTAACTAATCGATGACTACTTTTCAATTCCATCTGAGGAAGCATTTTACAAACACTCATGAATTAAGCCTCAATATCTCCATAAATAGTACAGATGTAGTAAAAGCCTCATTTTGAAGAGGTGGGTGAACACTTTTCACAAAGCAATGACTGTATACCTCAAAGGAAATCTACACAGCCCTTTCAAAAGATGAGTCTGAGAGCTTAAATTCATAACTATGCTAGACACAAAAAATCATGGTCTTAATAAAGACACTGGATTTATGGTTTATGACAACCTATAATCCACTAACCCCCCTTTTCAACCTATGATTACAGGCGTGTTAAACAGGCCATTTCACCTTGAATAGTCCTTGGAATGTGCGCTAATTACTTATGCTAAATCATCTGTTCAACCTTGTATTTAGTTGTGACATTCCTAGTACCTTTCCCAGACCTGAAGAGGAGACTGTGTAGCTTGAAAGCTTGTTTCTCCCTCCAACAGAAGTTGGTCCAATGAAAGATATTACCTCACCCACCTTCTCTAATATTCTGGGACCAATACAGCCACAACAACACTGCATACAACAATCGAAGATATTTAAATACTAGGCATTTCAGTAGGGAATCACCAAACCTTCCCTGTAATAAGTCAGCTGAATGTCTTCATCTCAGGGACCAGGTTACATTCAATAACTGACCAGGAAAACTCATTCACAGCAGTATTTATTCTTTTTAACCCGTGGATAATTAAGATTCTCTACTTTTCCCGGAAATAAAGATATAAACACCCTACACTTTCCACTGACAAGACCCAGGAAAAACGTTTTATGGAAATGGTCATCAGTACTTGACAATCCAGTCTTTCATTCATCAGCAGAAATAATATACCACTGGACTCAACTTTTCAAGGATTCTTTAATTAAAATGTGTTCTTGTGTCTTTACGAAATTCTCCTTTTCATTTCAGTTTTTCATAGATACTCCAACTGTAGGAGGAAATAACACAGGTCCTGGGAAAAGCCTCATTATTCCTATTACAGAGAGAACTGACTGAGATTATAAAAATACACAGTTACAGGTCTGATGACTCCCTCTGGTTAAATATAAATTAGGTCATTTCAGGACACTCACTTTTCAGTCATACTAAACATACCAAACCAAATTAATTGCAATTTACCAATTGTAGAACTGTATTTATGAAAATAGGTCTCTTTTTGTGCACTATTCAAATCTTATTATGAGAAAGATAATTTTCTAACCTTAAAATAAGTTATCGTTTTCCCTTATAGGTGTATCTGTATGCCCAATCCTGCACCAATACGTTACAGTGACTCCTGGCCAACTTCAACATGTGCCTGAATGAAGTGACTGAGGATCAGGGAACTACAACTGACTCCCTGGTTCTGCCCCCACCTCTGCAACATTTCAGTTCTACTTGGGCAAGGTAGAAAATTTGCTCCTGTAGGTTCTATTAAAAAGTAAGCATTTCCACCCTATGCAAATTCCTCAAATGATGACCCCTTGCTGCACAGTTGAAGTTCACCTTCTCCATTGCCAAAGGGGCCTCTAAACCAAGGCTGCAAGATTTCTCCCTCAGAGAAAACTCCAAAACAAAAACAAAACAAATCAGTATAAGTTTTCTCTAATGATAAAAGCTCACTTCATTAAATTTAAATGGAAGAGAATTCATAGCAAAATGACAACTAGAGTAACAAAATAATTAACATACTCATTTAGACTGCAGTTCAGCAATTACTTAGGCATGTGTGTAACTTGAATCATGGTAGTTTCAACTATGTTAATAGGACTACTCAAATGCTTAAAAGTAGTTTGCTGAATGTTGCCTTATGTGCAGAGCACCAGCTGTACACAATATTCTACAGAATACACAAAGTCAGACTCAGTTTTCACAGATCTTATATTCTAATTCAGAAAGATATACACATACAATGTGGGAGAGTTTACAGGAAGGCTTAGAGGACTCATGGATGCAGACACGAGTTAAGGAATTCTTTAGTAAAGAACGAAAAAATACCTACCAGCAATTCTGTTTGCAATAATTTTCCTTGTCTCCCACCCTACAACCAAGTTCTTATAGCTCCACTTTCCAGTAAAGCAGCAAGACAAAAAATGAAAATTAAGGGCAGTATAAAAAGCCTATTATTCAGTAATGCAACATAAAACACAAAAGGAGAAAAATCTCACCACTTGTAATAGAGTTCTTGAGGGTTGTGTGAGAAAAGAATAGGGAAGAAGAAAGTTATAATATTATTGTGATGGGCAAATTAGGAATAACTAGATAGGTAAGATCATATAGATACACATATAACAAGTTATAAAACTGAAGAGGAAGGTTGCTATAGAACCTCTAGAAGCCAAAGAGCTATTTCCAACAGAGGTTGGCAAATCCAGAAAAGGTTTAATTTGACTTAGCTAATGTGACTGTCCAAGAATAAGATTCTCAGATCAGATTCTGAAAGATTCCTAGCTGAACCCATTTAAGCTAAAAAGTGAAGCAACTACAACACCATCTCTTAACCAGTTTGTGGCTGTGGACTGGTCTAAACATTAGTGGTCAAGAAAATCATATGACCAAGATCTAAGATTGGGGAAGTCTTAGTAGCAAAGAAAACTTGCATGTATGTTTCCAGGATGCAGAAATGCAACTTTTTAGGAGAGGAGAAATGCACTGAAAACTAGCATATGGAAAGTCATGAATACAAGGCCTAAACCTAGACCTTCCCTCCGGGAAGGGAAAATCTTCAAAACTGAGGAAAGGCAAACCCTTGACATAAGAGAATGCTTAGAAATGAAAAGAGTATTCTGAATTCATGAGTAAATGCAAATTGCAATTGCTATTCTATAATGAGAACTACAAAAAGAAGGGTAGGGAAGTCAACGGCCTCGTGTCCATATAATACACATTCAGACCATTTATCTCTAAACATGATAAATGTGACTGATCATTTTACAATTACCTGCAGAACTCCCATCTATGTTGTTATCCTTAGAATAATATTTATCCTTCGAATAATATTTATCCTTCATATTTGTGTTATCTCATAAGAACATAAGAATGGCCCTACTGAGTGAGACCAAAGATCCATCTAGCCCAGTATCCTGTCTTCCAACAGTGGCCAGTGCCAGGTGCTCCAAAGGGAATGAACAGAACAGGTAATCATCAAGTGATTCATCCCCTGTCACTCATTCCCAGCTTCTGGCAAACAGAGGCTAGGGACACCATTCCTGCCCATCCTGGCTAATAGCCATTGATGGACCTATCCTCCATGAATTTATCTAGTTCTTTTTTGAACCCTGTTATGGTCTTGGCCTTCACAACATCCTCTGGCAAGGAGTTCCACAGGTTGACTGTGTGTTATGTGAAGAAATAGTTCCTTTTGTTTGTTTTAAACCTGCTGCCTATTAATTTCATTTGGTGATCCCTAGTTCTTGTGTTATGAGGAGTAGTAAACAACACTGCCTTATCTACTTTCTCTACACCAGTCATGATTTTATAGACTTCAATCATATCTCCCTTTATCTGTCTCTTTTCCAAGCTGAAAAGTCCCAGTTTTATTAATCTCGCCTCATATGGAAGCCGTTCCATACCCCTAATAATTTTTGTTGCCCTTTTCTGAACCTTTTCCAATTCCAATATATCTTTTTTCAGATGGAGTGACCATATCTGCACACAGTATTCAACTGTATATAGAGGCAACATGATATTTTCTGTCTTATTATCTATCCCTTCCTTAATTATTCCCAGCATTCTGTTCGTTTTTTTGACTGCTGCTGCACATTGAGTGTATGTTTTCAGAGAACTATCCACAATGACTCCAAGATCGTTCTTGAGTGGTAACAGCTAATTTAGACCACATCATTTTATATGTATAGTTGGGATTATGCTTTCCAATGTGCATTACTTTGCATTTATCAACATTAAATTTCATCTGCCATTTTTTTCCAGGTCACCCAGTTCTGAGAGATCCTTTTGTAGCTCTTCGCAGTTTGCTTGGGACTTAACTTGGGACTTGAGTAGTTTTGTATCATCTGCAAATGTTGCCACCTCACTGTTTACCCCTTTTTCCAGATCATTTATGAATATGTTGAATAGGACTGCTCCCAGAACACACCCCGGGGGACACCACTATTTACCTCTCCTTTCTGAAAACTGACCATTTATACCTACCCTTTGTTTCCTATCTTTTAACCAGTTACCAATCCATGAGAGCAACTTTCCTCTTATCCTGTGGCAACTTACTTTGCTTAAGAGCCTTTGGTGAGGGACCTTGTCAAAGGCTTTCTGAAAATCTAAGTACACTATATGCACTGGATCCCCCTTGTCCACATGCTTGTTGACTCCCTCAAAGAATTCTAGCAGATTGGTGAGAATCTTTACTAAAACCATGTTGACACTTCCTCAACAAATTATGTTCATCTATATGTCTGACAATATTGTTCTTTATTATAGTTTCAACCAGTTTGCCTGGTACTGAAATCAGGTTTACCATCCTGTAATCACCGCATCACCTTTGGAGCCCTTTTTAAAAATTAGGGTCACATTAGCTATCCTCCAGTCATCTGCTACAGAAGCTGATTTAAATGATAGGCTACAGACTACAGTTAGTAGTTTTGCAATTTCACATTTGAGTTCCTTGCGAACTCTTGGGTGAATTGCATCTGGTCCTGGTGACTTATTGCTGTTTAATGTATCAATTTGTTTCAAAACCTCCTCTAATGATACTTCAATCTGGGACAGTTCCTCAGATCTGTCACTTAAAAAGAATGGCTCAGATTTGAGACTCTCCCTCACATCCTCAGCTGTGAAGACCGATGCAAAGAATTCATTTAGTTTCTCTGCAATGGCTTTATCGTACTTGAGTGCTCCTTTAGCACCACGATCGTCCAATGGCCCCACTGGTTGTTTAGCAGGCTTCCTGCTTCTGATGTACTTAAAAAAAATTGTTATTACTTTTTGAGTCTTTGGCTAACTGTTCTTCAAATTCTTTTTTGGTCTAATTGTATTTTTACACTTCATTTGCCAGTGTTTATGCTCCTTTCTATTTTCCTCACTAGGATTTAACTTCCACTTTTTAAAGGATGCCTTTTTGCCTCTCACTGCTTCTTTTACTTTGTTGTTTAGCCACAGTGGCTCTTTTTTGGTTCTCTTACTATGTTTTTTAATTTGGGATATACATTTAAGTTTAGCCTCTTCTACGGTGTCTTTAAAAAGTTTCCACGCAGCTTCCAGAGATTTCACTTTTGGCACTGTACCCTTTAATTTCTGTTTAACAAACCTCCTCATTTCTGTGTAGCTCCCCTTTATGAAATTTAACGCTACAGTGTTGGGCCACTGTGGTGTTTTTCCTGCCATAGGGATATTAAATTTAATTATATTATGGTCACTATGACCAAGCGGTCCAGCTATATTCACCTCTTGGACCAGATCCTGTGCTCCACTGAGGACTAAATCAAAAATTGCCTCTCCTCTGATGGGTCCCAGGACCAGCTACTCCAAGAAGCAGTCATTTAAGGTGTCAAGAAACTATCTCTGCATCCTGTCCTGAGGTGACATGTATCCAGTCATTATGGGGATAATTGAAATTTCCCATTATTATTATTATTATTACTGAGTTTTTTATTTTAATAGCTTCTCTCATCTCCCTGAGCATTTCACAGTCACGATCATCATCCTGGTCAGGTGGTCAGTAACATACCCCTACCGCTATATTCTTATCATTAGAGCATGGAATTTCAGTCCAGAGAGATCCTATAGTACAGTTTGAGTCATTTACAATTTTTACTTCATTTGATTCTACGCTTTCTTTCGCATATAATGCCACACCCCCACCAGCACGACCTGTTGTACCCTGGTATTACTGTATCCCACTGATTATCCTCATTCCACCAAGTTTCTGTGATGCCTATTATATCAATATCCTCATTTAATATGAGGCACTTTGGTTCACCCATTTTATTATTTAGACTTCTAGCACTGGTATATAAGCACTTTAAAAACTTGTCTCCTTTTAGCTGTCTGCCATTACACAACGTAATTGAATGGGACTCTTTTTTATTTGACTGTTTCTGATCAGACCCTGCCTGTATTTTATCATTTTCCATCCTCTTGCCTCACTAGGACATAGAGATTCTCTATTAATAGATCCTTCCCTAAGGGATGTCCAAACCATGTGCTCCTCCGCACCTGTCGGCTTTCCCCCAGCCCTTAGTTTAAAAACTGCTGTACGACCTTTTTAATGTTAAGTGCCAGCAATCTGGTTCCATTTTGGTTTAGGTGGAGCCCATCCTTCCTGTATAGGCTCCTCCTTTCCCAAATATTTCCCCAGTTCCTAATAAATCTAAACCCCTCCTCCCTACACCATCATTTCATCCACGCATTGAGACTCTGCAGTTCTGCCTGTCTAACTGGCCCTGCGCGTGGAACTGGGAACATCTCAGAATGCTACCATGGAGGTCCTGTACTTCAATCTCTTACGTAGCAGACTAAATTTGGCCTCTTCTATCCTTCCCTATGTCATTGGTACCTACATGTACCACGACCACCGGCTTCTCCCCAGCACTACACATAAGTCTAACTAGATGTCTCCAGAGATCTGCAACCTTCGCACTAGGCAGGCAAGTCACCATGCGGTTCTCCCAGCTATCTATGTTTCTAATGATCAAATCGCCCATTACTAATACCTGTCTCTTTCTAGTAGCTGGAGTTCCCTTCCCTGGAGAGGTATCCTCAGTGCAAGAGGATACTACAACATCATCTAGAAGGAGGGTCCCAACTATGGGATTGTTTCCCTCTGCTCCAGTTAGATGCTCTCCTTCCCTGGGACTTTCATCCTCCTCAACAGCACAGAGACTGTCAGACCGGGGGTGGGACAGTTCTACTGTGTCTCGGACAGTCTCATCTATGTACCTCTCTGTCTCCCTCAGCTCCTCCAGTTCAGCCACTCTGGTCTCCAAAGCCCATACACGGTCTCTGAGGGCCAGGAGCTCCTTGCACCGAATGTACACATACGCCACCTACACATAGGGCAAGGTAATCATACATGCTGCATTGGGTGCAATAAACTGGGTAACCCCCACTCTGTTGCTGGACTTCTGTCTGCATTCTTTTTACTCCTGCAGCTGGTTCCTTTGTTGTTGTTTTATTTATATCAAGGGGGTGTTTTTGGTTTTTAAGTTTAAAGAATCTTGCTTGAGTTCTAGCCCCTGCTCACACTCCCCCTGTAAACTCCCCTGCAAAACTCCCATTAGCTGCTCCTGTTCGCTAACTCCTCTGGTCACTTAGAAGCGGGCTTTTTAAAGCCCTGGTCTCCCTGAGTAGTCCCTGAGTAGGTTAAGGGTTGATGGGTGCTAAAAGGCTTAGGGATCACAGCCTCATTAAGAAGCTTTCAGCCTTGCCTAGCAGGCCACTAGGCTCAGCACACACACGGTCAGCACACAGTCCCACAAACAAACAAACAGTCATAGGTTTCACCCCCACTCTGAACTTTAGAGTACAGATATGGGGACCTGCATGTGAACCCCTAAACTGAATTACCAGTTTAGATCTGGTTTTGCTGCCACCACTCCCAAGTTCTAACTCCTTTCCCTGGGTAGCCTTGAGAGACTTCTTCACCAATTTCCTGGTGAACACCAATCCAAACCCTTGGATCTTAACATAAGGAGAATTTAACCATCCCCCCTCCTTTCCCCCACCAATTCTTGGTGAGTCCAGATCCAATTCCCTTGGATCTTAACACAAGGAAAAATCAATCCGGTTCTTAAAAATAAGACTTTTAATTAAAGAAAAGAAAGGTAAAAGAAAACCCTCTGGGAGATAGCATGACAACAGATTCAAAACACAGAGGATGTTCCCCTGGGCAAAAACTTAGTTACACAAAAAAATACCCAATTTGATTATTCCCTAATGCCCAAGACAAGTTACAAAGAAATAAACATAAACCTATTTATTTCCTTCACTAATACTCACTACTTGATAAGAGGCTGGATTCTGGAGCTTTCCCAGTCCGGTCAAAACTTAAACTGAAACTAAACAAAGGAAACTTCCCTCCTTCCTTTTGAACCATCTTATCCCCCCATTGGTTCCTCTGGTCAGGTGTCAGCTAGGCTAGGTGAACTTCTTAACCCTTTACAGGTAAAAGAGGCATTAACCCTTAACTATCTGTTTATGACACAAACAAACAAACAAAGCAAACGGCACACTACAGACAACCAACTTACCCCAAGGGTCACGTAATCACTCCTCCTTCACCTGGAGAACTCCCTCGCAAAACTACCCTCTCAGCTGCTCCTGTTCGCTAGCTCCTCTGGTCGCCTAGGAGCGGGCTTTTTAAAGCCCTGGTCTCCCTGAATAGCCCTGAGTAGCCCCACCCCCTGGTTAAGGGTTGATGGGTGCTAAAAGGCTTAGGGATCTCAATTAGTTCTTCATTACTGCAATTTAGTTCCTTGAAAGTTTTTATTTACCCCCTAAAAAAGGCAATATATCCAAATGGAAAAAGCTAAGGGCGATAATCATAATAGGTTCCCCCTCACTAACACCCAAGCAGAAGAACATTTATCAAACTGTTTAGATGCACCCCTTTTATTTACTATTGTTCCCTCGGCAGAATAGGGAAACAGGAGTAACATTAAGTCAAGTCAAAGTTTTAAAATAAAAATTAGGCTAGTAGGGGATCCTGGCCTGGCGCTCTTTCTTTCACCCTCAACTCTGCAGCAACCAGGCTAAGTTTCTGCTCCAGGGATTCTCAACTTGCCCCGGGAGATGGGAGAGTTCGCTTTTGGGAGGAAAAGAGGGAGATGCAAACAGAGGGAAAAAAAGTAGAAAATATTTTGTTGAAGGAAGAAGATTCTTTTCAATTGTGATGGACAGTCCATTGGTTGGTTTTCTTTTCAAAAAGGTGATGTGAACCAACCAGGTTATAATCCATTCTTCATGCAACATCTTTTCTGTGGTGTAAAGAGAAAACAGGGTATCTCTTCCACGGTTTCCTACTTGTAAAATGCACATCATTACTGGAGGTTTGTTTCCAGAAGCCAAAGCCTATAAAATTGTGTGTAAATGTCTTGGGACATCCCAATTCCACTTGCAAAATATCAGTGTAAAGCAACCAACGTATACCTGTTTGGAACATCTTTCTAGGGTCTCTGGTGTTGACATCCATAGTTTGATGGGATTTTGTTTTTGTTTTGTTTCTTTTTAAAGGTTCTGTACAGACCCTTCTGTTTGCTGAAGGTTAACGTTGGTTAATCTCATTGGTTAGCTTTACAGAGATGGGTATTTCTTCTCGGGTTGAAATTTCTGTATCAGCCACTTTTTTTTCCCCCCACTCAAATGTCTATTTTGTAATTTGCTTTGCTACATGCAAAAATCGCTCCACATTATCTGATATATTTTAAAATATATTCAATCATCCAGCCAATCACACAGCTATATAAATGTTACTTGAGTTATCTGTTCCCCTTCGGTCTTAGCTTGGCTCAACACCAGAAGGATGAAACAGCTGTATAAATCTTTAACCTCTACATTAGCACCTGTTTATTCTTTCTTCAATTATGAGGTTGGAATTGCTTGTGCTTATTTTTGTTGTGTGCCTTGGTGCACTTTTAAACAAGCACTTAAGTTTTTGGCTATTCAGGTTTATATTTTAGTCATGTTTGCCTTCAAGATATCACTTCACTTTAGCTTCTCAACACAACTTAAATGTTTTACAGCTTTTGATACAATACACAAACACCTTTGATAACTCTGATGCTTATAAGTTAAGTATGTTAATTAAATTAACATTTCTTATTTAAAATAAGAAATGTATTTTGTGACTATGGTTCCCTCACAAAGGATCGGTAATAAGGTAATTCAAGATATATGGGTGCCAAAGTATTATCAATAATCTTTATATGCAATACAGTTTTTCATACTAATCCTTTCCCTCATATAAATGAGATCTCCAATGAAAAGGGATTTTTATGTCTTAAGTCTTGATTAGTCTATCGAATGATAACTATCTTTACATATTATAATGTAAGCCAAATCAAAAAGGAAAAAAGAAATCTTCATCCATTAATATAGATGTTTGTAGCAATTAGTTTGATTCTTTCTCAGTTTTAAAATCATCATCTACAAAGCACAGAAAACAACGTATGCATGCTTTACCAGGTTTTCAGGCCTATAATTCATAACTACCATTAATAAAATTAATATTACATATTTTAACACCACAAAACAGTGTCAATTAGAGGACTGGGTTGTGTTGTAGAGACGTGTCAACCAGGAATTAGACTAAGGGCTGGTCCACACTGGGGCGGGGGGATCGATCTAGGAAACGCAACTTCAGCTACGAGAATAGCGTAGCTGAAGTCGACGTTTCCTAGATCGAACTAAGTTTACTTACTGTGGGTCCACGCGGCGCAGGCAAGCTCCCCCGTCGACAGCGCTTCCTCCTCTCAGCGAGCAGGAGTTCCGCAGTCAACGGGGGAGCGCTTCTGGGATCGATTTATCGCATCCAGATGAGACGCGATAAATCGATCCCAGAAGATCGATCTCTACGCGCCAAATCAGGCAGGTAGTGTGGACCTACCCTAACACAAATTCATTTCACATAATACACCAAACAATAGAGATCTTTTGCTCAAAGAAGTTTATCTGTTTCCAGTATTTCACGTCATTCAATTACTTATTTCCTACCACTGCTTTCAATTTTAAGCATTTTGAGTGAAATATATTCATACACTGATGTTTGGTAACATTAAACAGTAACCATCACTTAGCAGTAATGATGAGCAGTTCTCACATTTTCTACAGCACGGAATGAGAAATAATAACGTTAACACAGTTGAGACTGTAGACTGTAAAATAAGATGAGCTAACCAGCTTTATATAGGACCATATTATCAGATACCCTTCCCACTTTCCAGAAATTTCCAGACTCTAGCAAGCTGATTTTCAACTCCACTCTCTCTTGTCTTTTCAACTCACAATGACAGTCGATTCTACTTACTAGCTATGCAACTTACCAATCATTAGGGATTCCAGCCACTCCCCTTTCCTTCTAGGCTTCCAGATGATGGTATATATTTGTTTCTTGACAGGCATAACAATAAAAATGATGTTCTATCACTTTCCTTCTCAACTTTATTAAATACTTAATATTTTCATTCACAGATTGAGAGTCTAATGGAACAAGTAAGCTCTTTAAAACCAGACTGAACTTTTAGTTTGCCCACCACCATGCTGCAATGCAGTGTTTTTATAATTCCATTATTTCAGCAAGATCAGAAACATGCACTGAAGTATTACATATACTGTACCAGCAATAAAAATAAAAATGTAACAAACAATAAGAATATTTGTCATCATTTCTATGTAATGATATATGTTCTTCACCTCCTCATTTTTCCTTCCCTCACTCTTCTCCAAACAAGAACATAATACAGTTTGTTCTCTCATTTACAAATTCAGGAACATTCCAGCTAAACCTACGTTTTCCTCCCCAACGTGCCCACAACACTAACATCTTAAGTGATATCAGTGTAAAAGTATCAGCCTATAAAACTTTTTGTTACAACCATCTGACATTCAGTTCTCAATCTAGTTCCTTATGAATGGATTTTGGAAGGAGCAACTCTAAGACAACCTTCAGTTTATCAGAGGCACTACCTTCCTACCACACTGTTGCTGCTTTATAAATAAATAAATAAATAATAATTAGATCTTACATAGCACTTTTGATCCACAGATCACAAAGTTCTTTACAAAGGGGGTAAGCATTATTATTGCCATTATTATCGCCAGATGGAAAAACAAACATAGGGAGGTGAAGTGTCTTGCCCAAGGTCACAATTCTTTTATTATATATATATATATACACACACACACACACACACACACACACACACACACACACACATACATATATATAAATAAAATATAATTGAAAGAGTTAAGGGAAAAAAGGGATATGTTCTTTTTTAGAGTCTAATCCCCTGCTCTTATTGAAGTCAGTGTTAAAATTTCCAGTGACTTCAGTTGGAGCTGTTTCAGGCCTTTCTGTATGCATAAGTAACTTGTATGCGTTGAGAGAATATAACCATGCTGTATAAATACGTAGTCCTGCTAATTATGTTTGCTGGGCACAAACGCATGTACAGGAAATACTATACACAAAAATAAAAAAAATTAAAACAAATATCTAAGTAGAGGATAAACTTGATAACAGATAGAAACTACAGACACTCATGTCTCCCACAGGTCTTGAAAAAAACTGATGAGTCAACAGCATTAGTGAATGTAAATGCTGTTTTACTAAAACTAACATTTAATAGATTCCAAGGCAGAAAAGACAACTATGATTCTCTAGTCTGTCCTCCTGCATAACACAGACCACAGAACTCCCCCAAAATAATTCCTAGAGTGCATCTTTTAGAAAAACATCCAATCTTGATTTAAAAATTGCCTGTGATGGAGAATCCATGATGGCCCTTGTTAAGACATCCTAACGGTTAATTATGCTCACCATTAAAAAATTTATGCCTTATTTCCAGTTTGAATTCTAGCTTCAACTTCCAGCCATTGGATTCTGTTGCATCTTTCTCTGCCAGATTGCAGAGTGCATTATTAAATATTTGTTCCCCATGTAGATACTTACAGACACAAATCAAATAACCCATTAAGCTTTTCTTTGTTAAGATAAATAGACTGAGTTCTTTGAGACTATCACTCTAAGGCAAGGGTTCTCGCAACAAATTTTTTGGTGACCTCAGAGTGCGGCCACCAACTCTTGCTGGTGGCCGCACTGACACTTTTCCCCCTAAAATATTTAACTAACTTTAGGAAAAACAAATAAATATGCATGTATGCACACCCAGATCATTGTCATTTATTTATGTAGGGCTCAATAAAAATAATGCTGTGAAAAGTGATATTTGTATTTTTGTTAATATCACTTTTCACAGCAAGTTCTGGCAAGTTAAGACTTGGATGGAGGGGTGGGAGATGAGGCAGCAGAGGCCAGGGGCAATGGATGATGGGCCTGCCACCACGTGGTCAGAGATGTGGGCTGGCCCTGGTGCCCAGGGCCAGCACCCATGAGAGCTTAGGGTCAGTGCCTGCAGTTGCGTGGCCAGGGCTGGGGATCAGCACCCGCTGCCATGCAGACGGGGATCAGCACCCAGAGCTGGCACCTGCTGCTATGCGACTGGGGCCGGGGGTCGGCACCCAGAGTTGATGCTTGGGGTCTGCGCCCGCTGCTGGACAGCCGGGGCTAGGAGTCCATGTTCTGAGCCAGCACTTGCTGGAACCTGGGGTTGGTGCCCGCTGCTGCATGACCGGGGGTGGGGATCTGCACCCAGGGCTGGCGCCTGGGGTTGGGGATCTGCACCCATGGCCAGCACCTGCCGGAACGCAGGGTAAACATCCAGGAACAGTGTCCGGGGTCAGTGGCCAGGGCTGGTGGTCGGAGTATGATGCTGGGGGTTGGTTGCCGCTGGGGCTTGGGGCTGGCACTAGGGGTCTGTGCCTGCTGCTGCATGGTCAGGGCTAAGGGTTGGCATCCAAAGTCAGCGCTCACTGGAGCTCAAGGCCAGCGTCGGGGATCTGCACTCAGAACCGGCAGCTGCTGGAGCTCAGGGTCGGCGCTTGGGGTCAGAATGCATGGACCAGCACCTGGTAGAGAACTCACCTTGCTCCTTCAGCATTGTGCCCCACCTGCCTCCGGAGACAGGCAGAGTGGCACATTCAGGAGCAACAGGGAGGGAGGGGGTGGGGCGGACGCTTTGCCACCCCCCAGCCCCCCACATCACCACACAGGAAGCTGTCGTGGTCACAGGGGAAACCCCCCTGTGGGCTGCATTTGAGAAATGGTGCTCTAAGACAAGTTTTCTAACTTCCATCACAGAATTTCAGTGTTTGTTTGCTTTCATCCCCTCACTTTAGTACTTATTCTGCACACTCTACTGTTACCATTAGGGATGGTAAAAACATGCTTGAATTAAATAAGAACTGATGAGAACTGCCACAACAAACTAGAGGTGATCCTTTTCTAAGGTTCAAAAAACACACACAAAAAAACTTCCTGTCCCCCAAGGTTTGATGCTTCTTTCCACTTCCTGGTGTGAGATGGAAACATCAGATATGATAGCAATATTTCTGACCCAACTAGAATCAAGAAGTGTCAACAATGTTACAAGAAAGCCTATTCTCACAGAATTTACAGCTTTTCTGAGGTTCATCTAGCCCTAATATTCAACAATAATATATTAAATCAGCAGTGCAACGATTGTGGATACTGTGACAGAAAAAGGCAAAACATTTCATAAAAAAGGTTGAATCCATTTTAGTATATTTTTAGGCAGAGCTGTAGGGCATGCATTCAAGAGCGTTGTAGTTCTGTGCAATGTGCCCCTTGTCCAAGGATGAATTACTTTTTCCAAAGTGCTGTGTCCCTTTCCATTATACTATTTACACAGATGACTAAATGCTTGTAGCAAACTCTTCAGCTGATATGGCCATAACAGGGAGACGGTTGTAAAATATCTGAGAGAATGCTGAAATGAATCAACTAAACATCCAATTATCTTTACCTTTCTGTATTATACTGTGAAATAATATTTCAAGTGTACATTACCTATATTTAGGTCTTTAATTTACCATCACACACAAATGAAAAACGAAAACCAAAAAACTTCTACTAGTCATTTTAGAAGAATTGTTCCTAGCAGTACAAACAACCTGAGAATGCCTTTTCAAGATTAGCCAACAGAAAATTTTATATTTATACCTTATGTATAGAGTTTATTTGGTAAATAATTTAAATAAACTCAAGCGAGACTTTGCCAATAATAAAACAAGTTCCAAAAGTTTAAACAATCATTAGACCATTAACATGGACCAGCAGCTTTAAACACTTGTTGTATAATCTTTTTATCATTGATGTCCTATTAATTGCAGTGATTTCACTGAAATAAAAATAGATTTGGACGGTAGCTGTTAGAATGATCATTTTATAAGTTGCATCACACATTTATTTGTGATTGTTCCATAGAAATCTGATCTTTCCTTGCAGTCCATTATAGTAAATAAAATTCAGGCTTAAGAAATATTGAATCTTTTCTTTTCAGCTATATAAAATTATACAGTTAATAAAGGAATAAATCTTACACTCCAAGCTTCCTTCTCTTTGGTGCTGTGTCACTCCGGGATCTTGGTTAAGCCATAATGCACATTTGGGCCCTAATGAGTTAGGAGGTATGGTTAGGTTCCCATCTCTTTTTGCCTGTAATTATTGTTATCCCAAGGATATTATACTGAAGACTGATGTTTTGTGATGATTTTTCTTCAACACAAACAAAACAGAAACTGAATGAAAATCATAATGCTTTTTGTAGCGCAAAACACATTCATATAGTCTATGAACATGTGTATCTGTGTGGACAAGTGCTTGTATTACCTGAGCATTCAGCAGTTCCTCACACTTGTATGAGTGTTTTTCAATTGCAGCTACGTATTGTTTTTCAATGCCTTCTTCTTGCTTCTGAACTGTAGACTGCAATAGTGCCTGGAAACAAATACAGCAGACCAATTTCAAAACAGAAGACACACTTGAGTTTTTTTGACACACTGCAAATTAACTAACTTTTGTATATAACTGAAATCTGATATTCAGCTGCACCCACAGAACAGAAATGTGCAACTACTGAAGTACTTTTCTATATAACACTACTTTTCATTTTTAGATATATATCTTTCTTTAGCCAGGATTATATTTTTTGGCTCTCATATTTCCTACACACACCTTTTGCATAAAAGAAGGCAACTCACAGAAGAAGATAGAGAGGGTGAGTAGTCCTGTTAAACATACTCAGTTTAGTGGGACCACACAAGATGAGAAGCATATGAAAGCTGCAAAAAAAAAAAAAAAAGCCAGACATATTTCACTGGCTGACAAAACTCCACATCCTCTTGGCACACTGTAAGATCCCATGGGCCAAGCATGATCTTCACAACCACAACTCAACTAAAAGCAGATGGAAATTCTGAGTAGTTTAAAACATAAAAGCAATGCCCCCCCAGGAAATTCACACTCAGAGGTGGAAGTCAAAGTGTGGAAAAGTCAAAGTGCCAAGACAATATTAAAAAGATAATAAAATTAGGGACATTATACAGATATTTGATCTTAGCCGTGCAAAGGTTAAAGAATCTGTATGCAAAGGGAAAAAACTAAGACAGATCACAAGAGTAGCCAAATCACCATTTGTAGGAATTATATCCACTTACTTTCTTTAAGATGATGCTGGTATTTTTACCTTCACTTCACATACTCCTGTGCTATACATGTTTTCAATAGTATATGCTATTTATATGTCCCTTCTTTCTAGAATATGTACTGTACTATTTATACTCACAACAGCAAATTCTATTTTTAAATAGTAATCTGTGTATTAAACTACTTGCAATTACAATGTAAGTTAAAACAGACTTAAAATTTATAGAAAACAGATTTTTGGCACAAATATGCAGAGAAGCAAAAAAGGCCAAATTATTTAGATAAGTTTTGTTTTGAAAATAAGTTTGCTTGGTGGGAAAAAATACACATTAAATAAGATGTTGAATAAATGCAAAAAACCCTGGGACAAAAATATTTGTACAGCTTTTGGTCTATCTTCCAATAATTAGCTTTGTTTTGCAAACATTACTGTTCTTCAGGATGACTACTGCTGTAACTCAGTAGCAGTTTTACTGAAGCAAAAGAAAAAAAATACTTGTAAATTAAAAAAGTGACAGATGGTGCTCGACATGAGGTTTAATCAAAATGCAAGAATAAGTTTACTGGCTTTTCCACTGGCTTATGCTTGTCTTTAAATGTAAAGGTTGTTTTGCAGATTGTTTGTTCATCTTCTGCATTGATACAAATTCAAACAATCACAAAAACTTACTTCTCAAGACTCCAATTTATGCCTGAAAAACTCACAAAAGTCTACTTTATTTGGGATAAAATCCCATAATGAATACATTCAAATGGATATATACCAATGAGAAACCTTATTCTAGGGCTTACTACAGGAACAGAATGTCAGTTCTAACATTCTGCGTTTTTAACCTCTGGACTAATGTTATAAGAATTGTTAGAATTAATTTAGGAAGTACATTAAAACATGAAAGGTATAAAAGCAAAGATAAATATAAAGGGTCAAATTCTTCTCTAACTGAAGTCAACAGGAAAGACCCAATTGACTTCAGCAAGTGCAGGATGTGGTCCTAAATAAGGTTCCTCCCTTACCCCCAAACCGTGCCTTCTAGTACAGGTTCAGCTGAATACTCTTTAGTATGTAGGAGCTAACAGAGTTCCCGTGTAAATTATTTAACCAGTGGACTAAGTCTATTTTCAGTAGCTGTCATTGAAAACAAAACCAGAAGTATTAGACTGCAAAAAGTAACAACCCACCATATTTTTTTTTTTTTTTTTTACACAATGGAAAGTTATTGTATGTTCTGATAATAAAGTAACTTTGTCTCTTTTAGGACTGATTTTATCAAGAATCTCAAGAGTGTGATTTTAAACACATACAAGGAGTCAAAATATAATTTCTAAATATAATTTGGAAAAATGATTTTGGGGGATGTGTTCTACTCATAAGAGAATACACTAGCATTACATTACACTCAATTTAGCCTAGTGGGGAATGATCACAATTGTTAGTATCAGTAAATAAGGAAGTTTATTCAATAAAATATTAATTCTACTCTAATTTAAATTTAAAAGATGGCACAGAAATATGGCATTATACCACATACTACAGTTGTATCTTGCCCTGCCCCCAAATGATATAGGCTGTTGTAAGACATCCCTCCCCATAGTATGTAGATTGCAGTCTTCTACTTTGTAATTTATCTCTGTTAAAGAAGTTTCATAAAGATAAAAAGTGCCAGGAAATACTATGAATTCTGTGATGAGACTTAAAACTTTATAAAAATTAGATGTTTCCCATCTTATATTAGTTTACAGACAGAGACAGATAGATAGATAGATAGATATAGTAGGCGCTCAGATACTACAGTGTTCACTGTCTATAGTGTCAAAGTGGAAAGAATATGCCCCCTCTGTATGCTCCTGAAAAGCCCAAAGTTTAAACATTTTAGCATCATACTCTTTGCCTGACCATCTTATGTAATTATATAGAAACATGCCACAATGATCCTTTAAGGCTTGCATCATCTTGGAATGGTAGCCTTTTCTACTAAAGGTATTCATTGGCTTGGTGAGATGAATATAGAGTGCACATATAGAACGGTCGATAGCTTCAGCACATTAATGCAGCTATACTTCCTGAAATTGCTAAAAGAACTCAAGCACAATTCAATCATAAACCACAGTAATACTTGATATTAGAGCTGTCAAGTGATTAAAAAAAGTAATCGCGATTAATCACACAATTAAAAAAATTAATCACGATTAATCACATTGTTAAACAATAATAGAATACCATTTATTTAAATATTTTTGGATGTTTTCTACATTTTCAAATATATTGATTTAAATTACCACACAATACAAAGCGTACAGTGCTCACTTTATATTTATTTGTATTGAAAATATTTGCACTGTAAAAAAAAAAAATAGTATTTTTCAATTCACCTAAGTACTGTAGTGCAATCTCTTTATCACGAAAGTTGAACTTACAAATGTAGATACAAAAAAAACTACATTCAAAAATAAAACAAATGTAAAACTTTAGAGCCTTCAAGTCCACTCAGTCCTACTTCTTGTTCAGCCAAACGCTCAAACAAACAAGTTTGTTTACATTTGCAGGCGATATCGCTGCCTGCTTCTTGTTTACAATATCACCTGAAAGCGAGAACAGGCATTCGCATGGCATTTTTGTAGCCAGCGTCACAAGATATATACATGCCAGATGCACTAAAGATTCATATGTCCTTTCATGTTTCAACCACCATTCCAGAGGACATACATCCATGCTGATGACGGGTTCTGATCGATAACGATCCAAAGCAGTGTGGACCGATGCATGTTCATTTTCATCATCTGGATCAGAGGCCACAAGCAGAAGGTTGATTTTCTTTTTTGGTGGTTCGGTTCTGTAGTTTCCGCATCAGAGCGTTGCTCTTTTAAGACTTCTGAAAACATGCTCCACAACTCGTCCCTCTCAGATTTTGGAAGGCATTTCAGATTCTTAAACCTTGGGTCGAGTGCTATAGCTATTTTTAAAAATTTCACTTTGGTACCTTCTTTGCATTTTGTCAAATCTGCACTGAAAGTGTTCTTAAAATGAACAACATGTGCTGGGTCATCATTCAAGCAGGGCCGGTACATCCACTAGGCAAACTAGGTGGCCGCCTAGGGTGCCAAGATTTGAGGGCGCCAAAAAGCGGTGCCCAAAATGTCTGGGATGCTCACCCGGTGCCAGCTAAATGTGTAACCCTCTTCCCGCTGCTGTGCGAGGGGGCGCTGAGGCTTTGATCAGCTCTGGCCGGCTGGCCAGGAAGTTATGTCATTCCTCCTCCGGCCGCCGGGGGCGCTGCGCTGCTGCTCTGGCTCTTCCCCAGGGCCCCGCCCCTGCTCAGCCCCGCCCTGCCCCCACTCCCCTGAGCTCTGCAGCAGGGCCGGGGCTCCATTCACCGGCGGCAGGAAGTACAGAGACCCGGCCCCAGACGTGCCGCCGGTGAGTGCTGGGGGATGGTTCCACCCTCTCCCCCAAGCTAGCCCCGACCCCCCGGAGGTCTGCCCCCCCCGGAAGCCACCCCCCCGCTCCCCCCATGGAGGCCTGGCATAGGGCCCCAGAATATTTAGGAACGGCCCTGGTACCCGCTACCCTGCCCTCAGCCAGCCCCACACCCCCGTCTCCAGCCACCCGTGCCGCACCCCCGTACCCAAAGCCAGCCAGCCCCACACCCCCGTCTCCAGCCAACCCCGCACCCCATCTCTAACCAGCTCCGCATCCCCTGCCCGAAGCCAGCCAGCCCCACACCCCCCTTTCTCCAGCCAGCCCCTGCCGCACCCCCGTACCCAAAGCCAGCCAGCCCCACACCCCCGTCTCCAGCCAACCCTGCACCGCATCT
>NW_020664463.1:17610139-17615664 GCF_002925995.2 Terrapene triunguis | reverse complement strand
ACCCCCGTCTCTAACCAACCCTGCACCCCATCTCCAACCAGCTCCGCATCCCCCCTGCCCTGCCCGAAGCCAGCCAGCCCTGCATCCCCGTCTCCAGCCAACCCCTGCCGCATCCCCATGCTCGAAGCCAGCCAGCCCCCCCGTCTCCAGCCAACCCCGCACCCCCATCTCCAACCAGCTCTGCATCCCCTGCCCTGCCCGAAGCCAGTCAACCCCACACCTCCAGCCAACCCCTGCCCCAAGCTAGCTAGCCCCACACCCTGTCAGGTTATTCATTTATTTTCATTAAATATGTAGTCTAAATAATTAAATTAATAAATTTTCAAGCCAAATATGTATTAATTGTAATGAACAATGCCGTATTATGCAGTATTCATTTTTGAAAGTTTATAATAAGCGATGCTCTGGGGTGAGGGGTGGGGATGGGAGGCACAAGGTGGAAGTTTCGCCTCGGGCGCAAAATATCCTTGCACCGGCCCTGCATCCAAGACTGCTATAACATGAAATATATGGCAGAATGCGGGTAAAACAGAGCAGGAGACATTGAACTCCTTGGGAGAGAATTGTGTCACAAATTTCATTAACACTTTTTTAAACAAGCGTCATCAGCATGGAAGCATGTCCTCTGGAATGGTGGCCGAAGCACGAAGGGGCATACAAATGTTTATTATATCTGGCACGTAAATAACTTGCAATGCTTGATACAAAAGTGCCACGCGAACGCCTGTTCTCACTTTCAGGTGAGATTGTAAATAAGAATCGGGCAGCATTATTTCCTGTAAATGTAAACAAACTTGTTTGTCTTAGTGACTGGCTGAACAAGAAGTAGGACGAGTGGACTTGTAGGCTCTAAAATTTTACATTGTTTTGTTTCTGAGTGCAGTTAAGTAACAAAAAAAAAAAATCTACATTTGTAAGTTGCACTTTCACGATAAAGAGATCGTACTACTGTTCTTGTATGAGGTGAATTGAAAAATACATACTATTTCTTTTGTTTATCATTTTTACAGTGCAAATATTTGTAATAAAAATAATATAAAGTGAGCACTGTACACTTTATATTCTGGGCTGTAATTAAAATCAATACAGTTTAAAATGTAGAAAAATATCCAAAAATATTTAATAAGTTTCAATTGGTATTCTATTGTTTAACAATGTGATTAAAACTGCAATTAATCACGGTTAATTTATTTGAGTTAGTCAGTTGAGTTAACTGCAATTAATTGATATCAAGCCCTACTTGATATATTTAAATGCATACTTGCAGCACAACAGCACCAACCTCAAATTTGTGCCCTATTGACCAAAAATAATTTGGGGTAGCCAGCTTTTATAGTCTAAACTCCCATTTTCCACAATGGACGAAGCTCTCATCCTGGTGGCCTAACACTGATGGTGAGGACAGCCCTCCACTTTGACCCATCTCAAGTCTCATGGACAACTCTTTTTCATCAATCTGTTTCACTGTCTTGATGTAAAAGTGGCACTCCACTAGTAATATTTTTCTTCCAATAGCTCACAGTCAGTTAGGCCATGGGTAGAGGAGAATGGAGCCCCACAAACAACTGCAGCATGCAGTACTGGTCTCAGTTTCTGGCTCTCCACATGTATTGTCAGAGCACCTTCTAGTACCTCTCCTGGGCTGCATGAGATCCTGAAAACTAATCTTCAAGTGCCTTTAGTAGATTTTTTTTTTTTTTAACCTAAGCTGAACTCTGGCTGTTTAGCCTGGTCTTCATTAGGAAAATATGGCACAGAAATAGCTTCCCAGTGAGTTATAAGAGCTTTTCTTTTTCTCTCATAATTCCCTCAGACTCTTAAAATCTTTTCCAACTCTCCCACAAGTCACTGCTTCAGGGAACTGTGAAAAGGACTGTGGGTTATGTATCTACGGGCAGTGTGCCTGCATTTAAAAGAGATAGCCATGCATGAACATAGGGAAGAAATGGACCCAGAAAAGAATAGCTAGCATTGACAAAA
Source organism: Terrapene triunguis (assembly GCF_002925995.2). Classification (NCBI taxonomy): domain Eukaryota; kingdom Metazoa; phylum Chordata; order Testudines; family Emydidae; genus Terrapene; species Terrapene triunguis. Next base: position 17,613,684 of record NW_020664463.1, on the reverse strand, counting down.
TTACACCACTATTTGTGCTGGTGCAATCCCACTAGTTCATTAGGCAACTGTATGGTTCTCTAGGGTAGAGACAGTGTAAAATATATTCATTCTTAGCATTAAATGAAAATAAGCCTTTATTTGTATCTTCTCATATTCCTGAAAACAAAAACTATTAAATCTCAGTACCAACTAATTGGCAATCAGCTATACTTCCTTAAACTATATCCTGTACACTTGGCTTTGTAATTTTTACTTCTTCCACTATATTCATATGCTCCATTTTATCATGACTAAACTGGGAAAAAAATAAGGACGGAGAAAACTAAGAATTAATGTCCAAACTGATTTTAACTGACTAGATTTGGCTCATGAGACAGCTCTTAGTTTCCAACTTGGCATAATCTTCAATAACTTTGCTGGCTAATCAAAGATACAATTTCGCCAAGTTTTAAGTCTCAGACTTCAATCTATAGCTATGTTGGCTTATAGATCAGAAAAAGAAAGTGATAGTTGGATTTGTTGTTTGATTTAAAAAAAAAAGAAAAAAGAAACACCACCCAAAACCCTCTGATCAATATGCCAGTGCTATAACTGAGGTAGAAAATGCAGTTAATTTGGTGCATTTGGGAAAGGACACAATAGACTGGCTGTCTGAGATGCCTTTCCATTGGTCTATCTTAGAAAAAAAGGGTTGAAAGATTGTTATGTAGGATTTCAAATAGAACACAAAGTTGTAATTTAAAGTCATCCATGGAGGGGGAGGGGATGGCAACAATGAATTAAGATAAATTTGGGATGCAGTATGCAAGGTGTTACACATTACCAGACTTCTTAAAAAAATTGATAAAAACCAACATAAAAATTGGCTTTTTGACAAAAATAGAAATTTCCTGCAGAAATTTCTATTAACTAAACTCCCCCCCTTGTCCCTTATTTTCTGAACTTTTAAAATAATTCTCCTTACACATCTTTTTATAGTGGAAAAAATTATAAAGGGGAGAAAATGGGGGAACAAACAACAGAAAGAAAAAGATTCAGAACAAAACAAATTTATTTTGAACTATTAATTAAAATTTTAAAAAGTACAAATATTTCCTTTAATATGTAAGAGATGAGGTGCCTTTATGGTATTACTCAGTCTTATTGCTCACCTTCTACACTTTATCCTACATAGTGAGGATTGAGACACACAAGCTCCAACAGCGTTAAGGTTTCATATTTCTCAACATGCAATTTCCTGCACTGATGAACTCCAAAGGGAGCCAGTCCTTTTGTCCCATCCTCTTTGGGACCCAGGATGTGGACTCACCCAAATGTCCAAGAATTGGAATTTTATTTAATTTTAATTTAAATGAGAGAGCACTGAAAATTTTCCTCATATGTCTCACTCATTTTAAGTTATTCTGCTCCTCTGCCTTAACGTCTTTTTGAATTACAGTGCAGAAGTCCAATTCAAAAGAAAATATGGTGAACTATGGTGTATATCCGAAAAATTGAAATTAAATATAATCTACAGCACGGGTTGGCAACCTTTCAGAAGTAGTGTGCCGAGTCTTCATTTATTCACTCCAATTTAAGGTTTCGCGTGCCAGTAATACATTTTAACATTTTTAGAAGGTCTCTTTCTGTAAGTCTATAATATATAACTAAACTATTGTTGTATGTTTAAGAAGCTTAATTTAAAATTAAATTAAAATGCAGAGCCCCCCAGACTGGTGGCCAGGACCCACGCAGTGTGAGTGCCACTCAAAAATCAGCTCGCGTGCCATAGGTTGCCTACCCCTGATTTACAGTAACAATGCTATTAAGGGAGGAGGATCTAGAAGTCAAAGAAAGTATGTAAGAGTGAGATAAGTGTTACTGCTGGCTTTCTTGTCAAAGGATTCTAGTAATGAGTTTAGCTCAAACTCCAAAACCTTCTCACAGGGTAAATATATTTTGTGCCATGTACATTTATAAATTAAGAATGTATATAATCTCCATCCCTCATTGCTCATGCCAAACTGCTTCAGTCTGCCAGAACTGGATGTTCTGATCTATTTATAAGTCACAATGCTGCACTCCAAAATACATTTGAGCTATCGTCCCCCAATTGCAGTCGGGCCACTAAAAGCTGTCCATGGAGAGTTGGCTTGTCTTATAATGCTGGTCCTCTTCCTTGCTTACAGCTGCTAAATTGCATTACAACAACAAAAATATATTGCCTACTTTTCAAATATTATTTTTCCATGTTATTGTAGTTACTACAAGAAAGCTAACTGATTGTCAGTTGGGGGCAGGGTGTCTGTGCAATCAGGAATGGGAAGGAAAGTGATCCACAAGACACACTTCTCTATTATAAGGTGGTATGAACTATTTTAAAAAAAGTTGAGAACTCCTGTACTGGAACATTACCAAATATTCTCCAGTTAAACACCACATGATAGAAAGACAAGAAAAGTAAGAGATATCCACTGGTCAGTGTATGTTATGCATCCTCCTCTGTGTCTGGTCCACAGGGCCCAGCTACAAAGCCTGGTTCTCTTCAGCTCAGACTGTGGACACTCACTCTTTCAAGGGCTGGTGGTCTACAGTATTGGTCAAGTTGGCTGTTACACAACTCAAGGCTCATAGAATCATAAGGTTAGAAGGGACCGCAAGAGTCATCTAGTCTCATCCAAGATTCAACTGCTGTGAGCAACAGATGCTCAAGATGAGCTTCCTCTGTCCAGGGGAAATGTACAACTCACAATTTTAGTGTGTGTTATATGTCACCCCCACCTTCCAAACTACAGAGAATAAGTTACAGCTACAGAGCCTGTTTGTTTTTTTAAGCTGAAACTGTAGCGACTCATGCTTTTATCTCTGGTGGTCCCAAGTTCAATCCCCAGTGTTGGCCATGATGGCCGCCACCATCAGGAGCTCTGATAAATTGAGCAAAATTGGGATAAAAATTATTCAGGAACAATCAAAATGAAACCTCAGATCCCATTTGAGAATCACTTTTCAGATGAGAATCACGCTGACTGGGCTGAAAGATCTTGTATGTTTACAAATTAAAAAAAACAAAAAACAAAACAAAACAAAACTTTTAACTGTGCTAGTTGTTTTGTGGCAGACAATTTGTTCCCAGTCTTTGCTTTATTTCTTGTGGCTTAATCACCTTTTGTTTAAAAAATATATATATATATATATATATATATATATATATATATATATATATATATATATATACATACATATCATCAAAAGGTGATTAAGATTAATATATAAATAAAAATAAAAAAAGATAAGGCATCTCTTCTAGATCTGTATTTACCCAAACCTGCTCAGGGGGAAAAGATGAAGATTATGGATTTTGCAACTTTTTTAGAACCGGTAACAGTAGACGTTAACTGATTTGAATAATAAAGAGCAGAGTTGAGGTGGCATGGATGGCTTTTCTGATAATATATGTAAATATGTAATATTGTTATCTATCCAAAACTTATCTCCACTACTGCTAAGAGAATAATCTGTTTACCTTTTTTTTTTTTGTCTTTGACTCCTACATCTTTAGGTGACAAACATATTTAAAATAAACT